>NC_056744.1:212130071-212385071 GCF_019279795.1 Protopterus annectens | reverse complement strand
CTCACCACTATGATGACCTGAAGTGAAGGAAGAGGGGAACCTTGGACAACTGGGTCCAAGAGGCTAGGGCTGGCCATGCCCCATAGATATGTAAGTATGTTTGTCACTACTTTACTAAAATACAAGCTGAATCTGTGCAACACTGGTATGCATAATGGTGTGCTTCTCTTTCAACAGCTGCAGCTGAACAGACTCGCAATGTCCAGTCTCATGCAGGGCACATGACCAGGATGTACCATGAGTGTGTTAAGTACGGATATTTTCTGATAACTGTAGTGATATAAACAATAAACTATACTAATAATAATAAGCAATAAGGTGTAAAACAGGACTGCGGTTTGATAACTAATGTGTTGAAATAAGTGCAGTAGGGCTATATTCACTACATCTGTTCTAATGTTGCTGCAGTCAGCTGTAAAACTGAAATAAATAAATGATGCAAAAGTAATTGCCTGATAAATGTATTGCACAACCCACAGTATGGTTCAGCGCTGTCTGCAGCCCACTTTCAGTCACATAATGCCCTCTATTCCTCCCACTCCAGGAACAAAATATATGGGTAAGGTAGCCCATGTTCTGGACAGATATCATGTTTATACTTCACAGATTCTAAGGAGCAATAGCAATAAAGAGTACAGCAGGACTGTGGGTTCATAAGAATGTGTTGAAATAAGTGCAGTAGGGCTGCATTCATTGCATGTCTGTTCCAATATCACTGCAGTCAGTTGTTACGTAATGTACACATGTCCCTTGCAGTCACAGCTTTTGGGTTCTATTCCCATGTCTGCCAACTAAGACATGATGGCTGACTAGTCTATTTAATGTACACAGACATACCTCTCAAGTGTCATGATTTTTCATAATGCAATGACAACTGCCCAATCTGTCTGGTCTGTGATTAGCAGATAAATGATTACCTGGAATACAATGTATTTGCAAATCTGTTTACAGAACACATTGATAGTTATGTCCATGCACATTATGAGAAACAGTTCCATGTAGTTGTGTACCTGCATTAGTTATTGCTCAGTCCATACTGTCTCATGCTAACAGCTTGATAGGTATGTACATGCTACATCATCTATAGAAGAATTTGAGTCACTGTACTCACAAGTGACACTGCACACCTGTAGAAGTATGTGTTAGCAGTCTGTGTATTAATATCATCTGCTCTATCACTTATGGTATGTTTTTCTCTCTCTCGCCACCCCTTATCTTCTTTAATTTATTAATGTTGTTTATTATTATGATTTAATATTAATATATTCTGTTAAACTGTTTTGTTGGCATTATGGGTTATTTAACTCTGCTTTGCTGTTAACATACATAATGTTGTGCTTAACATAATATACCTGAATATGTAATTTGATTAATCTATATTATGCTCCATTATGTTAATAATAATATTGGTTTGGTTATTACTAACTTTAACCTATTGTTATAACTAATTTACTACAATGCAACAACGTAGGCTAGAGCCAGATGATCCACTTAGCTTGGCTCCTCTGGCTGTGGCACCGGTGCCCAGCACACCTGGGACCCAGCCTGGTTGTACCATCTCTGCTGCCCCTGCACTACTTTCAGTGTTGGGTAGTTCTGCCCCACAGGACGGGTTTGGGTTCCCTCTGGGAGCAGTGGTGGAGGGGTGTTTTCACCTGCAACAAACTGCCAGGACTGGTGTGCAGGACTGTGTTCCATGGTTTTGGACTCCACTTGCATCGGATGGAGGGCATGCTGGCTACCCTGGTGGGTTAGCCTCACCCTGGAACCCAGCCTCTGCCACTGCCACGCCAGGGGCAGTGAAGGAGCAGTGCTCTCAGTCCCATGGGTGGGGACCTGAGTTATGCTATTATCTTGTGGAGGCACCTGAGATTAGGATTCAACACTCTCTCCATCTAAGTTGTTCACCCCCTCTTGTGTCACACACCACCCCAGTCTCCTGTCTTATCTGTCTGCAAAAGCTTCCTCACCTTCCAAACTTACTTCCCTCACATTTACCTATGTCCCTTCCCCCAACATTCCACTCTCACTTTAAAAAAAGAAAAAGAAAATGGGCACCTGTCCCAAAAAAAAAAAAAATCGGCCCATACATAGCTCTACATTTCACACACGTTTCCAATGGCCACACGTAATTTGGTCCAATTTGCTTGACAACTCTGTTATATTGTCCTTACCCCTCTTTCTGGGGGAAACAGTCCAAATTCATCTACAAATTTTGTCAGGGGGAAACAGTCCAAATTCAGCCACAAATTTTATCAAAGTGCAAAGTAGTTGCTGTACAAGAAATGGATAGCTATGGATCTTTCCTACACCCTTCCTGCAAATGCTTAATTCCTTTTCACTATGGTTTTTCCTCGGCTTGCACCCAATTTCACCACTTTCCTATTTCCCCATTTTTCTTTTCTGTTTTGCATAACACTGGGGGATGTGGTGCATCACCCAGCTTTGCTTAGCTCAGCTAAATGGAGCTATATTGATATATGTGTTTTAAATGATAATAAATATATACAAAATAAACACCTTTCCCCTATTTCAAACCCAAGACTATCACCTGCAGACCACTGCATTAACCTGCCATGCCACACAGCTGTTAACTCAAACAGGTGGTTTAAGTTACCATAATTAAGTGTGTGTAAGCAGAGCTGCGTATCATGCCACATCGGGCAAACTTGCTGAAAAAGTAATGGAAAAATGTGAGTGTAATTTTGAGTCTGGTACAGGATTACACCACTAGAAACCAGACATAGATTAATGGATGTAGTATACGAACAACCAAAGAACTGACCAAAATGGAAAATAACAACTCAGGAACAATCCACAAATCCACAGAAAACAAGCAAGTTTATTCCTCTGACGTCTCGGCACAAGCCTTCAAGGAGTAAAGAACAAGTAAAGCACACTGCATTTATATACACAAAGTTAATTAATACAACAATTATTCAATAAAACAATTAAAACTAATAAATTTTAAATAAGTACTCTCCAAATTAGGTCTTCATTAAGACCATGTGGGTACATAGTATTAAACTTTAATATATACATAGCTTCCTTATATATTAAAACTTGTTTAATATTTGAAATATTATGCCATGAGCAGTTAATTTTTTCCAAAACTGTAGCTTGGAGTTCTTCATTTTTACTGTTGTGAAATTCCTTAAAATGCACAGCCACTGAACTTGTTTCCCTATTATTAGTAATGTCCCTAGCATGTTCCAGCAGCCTGACTTTAAATGACCGTTTGGTTTCACCAATATAAAATTTTTTACACGGACATTTAAGGGCATAAATCACCCCTTCAGAATTACAGTTGAAGGAACCACAAGTATTAAATCTAACACTATTAATATAGGAAAATTTGTTAACCACAAAACTACAAGCCTTGCATCTCCCACACTTCAAGGTACCACTGGAAAACAAATTACGTTGTAAACTGACCTCAGGCATCTCAAATCTACTCTTTACCAAAAAATCTTTAATATTCCTGCCCCTTCTATATGAGAATCGTAAATCCACATCCAACCATACAGACACATTATACAAAGAACTAAAATAATTCCAATAATAACTAATTATACGAGACATTTCACCACTAAAACAACCATAAGTAGAAACAAAATATAAAATCTCTCTCAAATTGACTTTACTATGGCGTGCACTTAGGCAACTATTATAAGTTTTGGGAACAGTTTGTTTATACCTGTAACCACAAAATTTATCATAACTATCCTGTATAACTTGTTTATTATAACCCCTTTGACCAAAAGTATGCATTAATAAGTTTAATTCCCTATCAAAAACAACCCCAGTATTACATAATCTAGATATTCTAAGAATTTCACTATATGGCAGGGCTTCTATAGTATGTGGGGGATGACAACTAGTGCCATATACATACTGTGTACCACCATAAAATTTCCTATTAACTGATGTAACTAAATTCTTGCCATCAACAATATTTAAAATAATATCAAGAAAAGGAATAGAAGTACCTTTTTTCAAACCATCAAATTCCAAAGAAAACCTATTTTTATTTAGGTCTAGAATGAAATTATCTACTAGAGTCTCACCACCTTCAACCAAAAAAATTAAATCATCAACAAACCTAAAATATTTAATAACATAATTTTGAAAAAAATATTTTCTATATAAAAATTCTGATTCAAATAAGCCCATGGCTAAATTTGCATACATGGGGGCAAAAGCTGCCCCCATGGCTGTACCACGTTTTTGTCGATACAGACAATTATCAAATTCAAAAAAATTATTAATCAAACAAAAATGAATGAGCTCTAAAATATATTCTGTAACAGGATAATCACTTAAAAAGAATCTAACAGCCTCCATACCAAATTGATGACTAATATTTGTATATAGGCTTTTCACATCTATAGTAATCCAATACATATGCTCATTCCATTTTATTCCATTAATTTTTTCTAAGAAATCAAAAACATCAGTGATATATGAAGGTAAAGTTTTGACCTTAGCCAACAAAAAACTGTGCAGAAAAAGACCCAGATTATGCAAAAAATAGTTACATCCTGATACAATAGGTCTTCCTGGAGGTAAGGTTAAGCTCTTATGTACTTTTGGAAGGCAATAAAAATATGCCATTTTACAGCCTTCTCTATTAAATTTTTTCTTTAAATCCATCTGAGCAAAATAACCTAACCTTACACCTTTTTCAAGTAATTCATCATATTCCTTTAAAGCACAGTTATACAAAGCATGTGTTGCCTTTTCATAAACATTTTCATCATTTAAATGATCAGTACACATTCTAATGTATTGAGAGTAGTGCATAACAACAAGCTTATTGCCTTTATCAGATGGCTTAAAAACAATTTCATTCATTTTACTCAATTTAAGTAAAGCCTGCCATTCATTAAAACATAAGTTATATTGTATATCGGCTCTACATTTCATGTATTCTTCAAATGCATACTCAATAGAAAAATTTAGTAAATTAACAAAATGCATGACATCACTATTCAAAACAGGTGGAACAAAATTGCTATTTTGTTTAATACAATTAGTATCCAATTTAAAATAAGCATCATATGTATCATCCGATGCACATGTATAAAAACTATCACATGAAGAATTAGAATTATCTAAAGAAGACACAGCATTAACATTATTATAAAAGAAACTTTTAAGCTGAAGCTTCCTACCAAATCTATAAATATCTCTCTTTATATCATGTATACATGATACCACAGTAGGAATAAACTTTAGTCCCCTGTGAAGAACAGATAACTCAATATCTGTAAAAGATTGTCCTGATAAATTAATTACATAATTATTATTCAGAGGTGAAGAAAACGTATTACCATCTACCTCTTTTGTAGTCACTGTGTGGAAATTGTCCTCTTTGCAATGAACCTTGTGCTTCCCTCTGGCGTTTTCTACCCTGGAAGCCTCCACGAACATTCCTCGTGTCTCCACGAAAAGTTTGCTGATCGGACTGTTGAGGTTTCGGTAGTGTTGGAAAATCAGTGTTGTTATCAATCTCTTCATAAGAGGTATACCCCCCTTCCGACGCTGAAAACGAAGAGTTATGGTTACCTTCACTTCCGTAATCATTTTCGAAATGAACACGATGATGTGGCTTCTTGCGATTGGCTCTAGACAAGAAAGCCTTGTTACTCTCATAATCACGCAAGTCCCTCAATAATTTGCCTTTTTTCCTTTCCAACAGCTGACTCTCATAATCTTTAAGTTTTTCATTTATGCCACTCAGAAAGTCATCCATAATTAAAGCAGGAGTACAGGCACTGAGATTTTCGCACAGTCTTTTTATTTCAACACTCAATACATGCTGTTTCACCCTGTCACGCTCAATCAAAATTTGTATCCATTCAGAAACACATTTATGAGCGGATGCAACCCAGCGTTTATGGAAGGCTATGTCTGTATCCTTTTGTAAATCAAAAGGGGTCATTGGATCTTTATAAACTCTTAACCCCCTTGGTGTTATATCAAGATCAGCATACTTTTGTAAACCACAAATATTAAAGTATGTAGCCGTTTCCTTCCACATATTTTTCTCTAACTCATTAAACAAATATTTGCTTTCAGAACTAATAGAAGAAGGTAATTTACGTCCCACACCATTAAAGGGATTAGGGAAGCGTTTCTTCCTTTCATCTTCCCATCTATCCCAAACATTAGAAATATTACCAGTCACATTTCTTTGCACAGGAACTCTGTCAGTACGATCTAAAGTGGTAGCCAAAAAATTGTCCAAAGACATTTGTGTACCATCCACAGTTTCTCTGAAAATACGAGGCAAATGAAGTTGTGGATCACTGGCCATAGTATACGAACAACCAAAGAACTGACCAAAATGGAAAATAACAATTCAGGAGCAATCCACAAATCCACAGAAAACAAGCAAGTTTATTCCTCTGACGTCTCGGCACAAGCCTTCAAGGAGTAAAGAACAAGTAAAGCACACTGCATTTATATACACAAAGTTAATTAATACAACAATTATTCAATAAAACAATTAAAACTAATAAATTTTAAATAAGTACTCTCCAATTTAGGTCTTCATTAAGACCATGTGGGTACATAGTATTAAACTTCAATATATACATAGCTTCCTTATATATTAAAACTTGTTTAATATTTGAAATATTATGCCATGAGCAGTTAATTTTTTCCAAAACTGTAGCTTGGAGTTCTTCATTTTTACTGTTGTGAAATTCCTTAAAATGCACAGCCACTGAACTTGTTTCCCTATTATTAGTAATGTCCCTAGCATGTTCCAGCAGCCTGACTTTAAATGACCGTTTGGTTTCACCAATATAAAAATTTTTACACGGACATTTAAGGGCATAAATCACCCCTTCAGAATTACAGTTGAAGGAACGACAAGTACTAAATCTAACACTATTAATATAGGAAAATTTAATATTTTAGGTTTGTTGATGATTTAATTTTTTTGGTTGAAGGTGGTGAGACTCTAGTAGATAATTTCATTCTAGACCTAAATAAAAATAGGTTTTCTTTGGAATTTGATGGTTTGAAAAAAGGTACTTCTATTCCTTTTCTTGATATTATTTTAAATATTGTTGATGGCAAGAATTTAGTTACATCAGTTAATAGGAAATTTGATGGTGGTACACAGTATGTATATGGCACTAGTTGTCATCCCCCACATACTATAGAAGCCCTGCCATATAGTGAAATTCTTAGAATATCTAGATTATGTAATACTGGGGTTGTTTTTGATAGGGAATTAAACTTATTAATGCATACTTTTGGTCAAAGGGGTTATAATAAGCAAGTTATACAGGAACAGGATAGTTATGATAAATTTTGTGGTTACAGGTATAAACAAACTGTTCCAAAACTTATAATAGTTAGTAAAGTCAATTTGAGAGATTTTATATTTTGTTTCTACTTATGGTTGTTTTAGTGGTGAAATGTCTCATAATTAGTTATTATTGGAATTATTTTAGTTCTTTATAATGTCTGTATGGTTGGATGTGGATTCTGATTCTCATATAGAAGGGCAGGAATATTAAAGATTTTTGTAAAGAGTAGATTTGAGATGCCTGAGGTCAGTTTACAACGTAATTTGTTTTCCAATGGTACCTTGAAGTGTGGGAGATGCAAGGCTTGTAGTTTTGTGGTTAACAAATTTTCCTATATTAATAGTGTTAGATTTAATACTTGTGGTTCCTTCAACTGTAATTCTGAAGGGGTGATTTATGCCCTTAAATGTCCGTGTAAAAAATTTTATATTGGTGAAACCAAACGGTCATTTAAAGTCAGGCTGCTGGAACATGCTTGGGACATTACTAATAATAGGGAAACAAGTTCAGTGGCTGTGCATTTTAAGGAATTTCACAACAGTAAAAATGAAGAACTCCAAGCTACAGTTTTGGAAAAAATTAACTGCTCATGGCATAATATTTCAAATATTAAACGAGTTTTAATATATAAGGAAGCTATGTATATATTGAAGTTTAATACTATGTACCCACATGGTCTTAATGAAGACCTAAATTGGAGAGTACTTACTTAAAATTTATTAGTTTTAATTGTTTTATTGAATAATTGTTGTATTAATTAACTTTGTGTATATAAATGCAATGTGCTTTACTTGTTCTTTACTCCTTGAAGGCTTGTGCCGAGACGTCAGAGGAATAAACTTGCTTGTTTTCTGTGGATTTGTGGATTGTTCCCGAGTTGTTATTTTCCATATAGATTAATGGATGTAACTGAGGTCTCTATTAGCAGGTAAATGGGCACTTTTAATAGCAACATGTACAAGTACACCTGCTAAAATGCTAATGGCAAAATACATGTTCAACTGGGACTCTGGTGGAGAAATACATCCCTATAAAGCCAGCACATAATATTGGCTGTAATGGAGGTTTGCTACAGACTGTATGTGCACAATTATACCTTCACAAATACACATGCTGTATCAGTGAGTCAGTAGCTCAGTCTGTTAAATGCTTTGCAAATATTAAGTTTTGTCACACATACTCTTAGGTTAAAATCCAGTGGTGTGTAGCATTTAAATTACATTATTGTGAAGCCATTAATGAATGACTGAGTCATGCACTCTTTATCCACACAATGCATGAAATATCTGCTTTTTACTGATGGAAGTTACAGGCCTGCAGATAGGAACACACTTAACATACCCCTATAGCAATACTATAAGTGCATAAAGTGTCAGGTCATGCATTGATATGCATTCACAGAGCACTTTAAGTTAGGTAATACAAATGAGTCCCACTAATATCAGAGTGCAGTGCACAATCATTTCATAATGATATTACAGATTAGCACAGCTGCACAACTAACATACACATATGGTGGTCCTGCTAGTAATAAGGACTGCCAACACACACATACCAAATGAGTACCATAATGTAACACATGGCCTGACAGTTGCCCGATTGGTTGACATAATGGTATATTTACCCTTATGTTGCTCAAGGACACAACAAACATGTTGCCTAGTACTCTGTTAGTGATAGCATTGCCTAACATACTTACCTGAAACTCATGCCTTAATTTGCAGTGGAATGGTTACCCTTACTCTGACACTACCTCTACAACAAGGCTGCCACAGCTACCACATTTACTCTTGCAACGTGTTGTGCTCCAAAGTGTTTACACTCTGCCTAAGCCTATTGCCTGCAGCATTAGCTGCAGCTTATAGCACACACATCTGTATGTAAAAGTAGCTGCTACAGACATACCCTCTGTGATGATGTAGTATCTTGACCCCAGGAATGTCCAGCACAACATATCAAAAATGGCTTCTAATTTACATGAAGGCCTTATATCTTGTTCAGTGGTTCATAGGTTCATAGGTTCATAGGTTCATACTAGGCTATCTGCCCGAGGGCATTTATAAGCCTAGCCCATTGTTTTGTGGCTTACGCCACCCCTTTAGTATGGGGAACTATACCCATTATTTTGCTGTGCCTCTGTCGAGCAGTGACACTGAGGTAATTCCTGGGGTATATCTGCAATCTCCCATCCATTGGTCAAGATTTCTCTTGAACAAGGCCAGCGAGGTGCACTGCCTCACATGTACCGGGATTTTGTTCCACAGCATAGGAGTCTTTGGGTGATGAATCTATCCCTCCAGCACATCCTATTAATAGCCGTGTCGAGGTTTAAGTCTCCCGCCCTTGTGGCTCTGATGGATCTAGATTTTTTGAGGTGAAGCATATTCATCAAATCTGGGTTTGACATGGCCTTGTATGTTAGGCAAAGGTCACATGTCATTGGCTGATTATACTGCAGATCAGCTGTGTTGGCTGCAATTAGCATTTCAGAACCACAGACTGGTTAAGAGCCAATCAACTGGTAATGAGAACCATGTTAAAAAAGCAAACAGCTGGCTAGGGAAACCAGTCTGTATGAGACTTTCTTCAGACAGTAAACGTGTTGCCAAAACTTTATATATCTACACATATCAACAGAGGAGTATTGTACTCTATCAGGTATATAGCCTTTTTGTTTACAACATGATGTATATATGAGAATTACAGCATTAAGCCTTTCTTAGAACTGTAATGATGACATGTCATTGATCTCCAGATTTGTTAAACCTACATAGCACATACAGTACATATGTTCATAGGTAGGTACTAGGCTATCGGCTCTGGGGCCTATACAAGCCCAGCCAAAAACGTACCCTGGCTTTTGCCACCCAAGAAAATTATTTTCCTGTGCTACTGTCGAGCAGAGCCACAGAGGTGATCCCCGGGGTAAATTTCTTATTTCCCATCCAATCATCAAGATTTTTCTTGAAGAGTGCTAATGAGGAACTTTGTTTGATATAAATAGGTAGTTTATTCCAGGGTATGGGAAGTCTCTGGGACAGGAATCTATCTCTTCGGCATGTTCTGTTTATTGTGGTGACAAGGTTTAGGTCCCTAGAGCATGTAGCTCGGAGGGATTGGGATTTCTTTAAGTGGAGCATGTTCAACAGCTCTGGGTTTGACATAGCTTTGTATGTTAGGCAGAGATCACCTCTGAGTAGGCGATATGCGACGGAGTAAAGCTGGAGTTTTTTGAGACGGTCTGCGTAAGGCATCTGTTTGAGGCCAGTAATCCTCTTTGTGAGGTATTTCTGCGGCCTTTCCAGTTGTTGTGGATGTCTTGTGAGGTACATACCAAAAGGGGCATTGTACTCTATAATGGGTCTAATGAGTGATGAGTAAAGGGGAACAATGACCTCTTTTTTTCTGGATGAGAAATCTTTTGTGATGAGGTTTGCCACGTAGAAGGATTTCCTGACTACTGTGGTGATGTGATTATCAAAGGAGAGATTACTGTCCACCTGTGTCCCAAGGTCTCTTATCACACTTTCGGTGTTAGGTATACTACCGCCTATGTTGTAGTTCATGGGTACAGAGTTTTTACCAAAGGGGATGACAATGCACTTTTTGGCATTGAGCTTGAGGCCATGGCTTTGACACCAGGCATCTGTCTCAGTGAGGCCCTTTTGTAGGATGTCCACATCGTTAGGAGTTTCGATTATGGCTCCTAGTTTGCAGTCATCTGCAAACTTTGTTAGCCAAAGACCTTTTGTGTTAGCCT
The DNA here is from genome assembly GCF_019279795.1 of Protopterus annectens. Lineage (NCBI taxonomy): Eukaryota > Metazoa > Chordata > Ceratodontiformes > Protopteridae > Protopterus > Protopterus annectens. Next base: position 212,373,986 of record NC_056744.1, on the reverse strand, counting down.
GTACTTCAGAGAAGTAGATACCAAACAGGAGAGGATCCAGGACTGAACCCTGTGGTACTCCACTTGTCACGGGTCTAAAGTCAGATTTGGAGTCTGCTACTTTCACTGTGTGGGTTCTGTCAGTGAGCCAGTTGGCAACCCATCTTGTGACATAGGGATTTATACCTAGTTTAGTGAGTTTATCTATAATTCCAGAGTGGGGGATGGTGTCGAAAGCCTTGGCAAGATATAGATAGGCTGTGTGAACCACCTTACCCTTGTTTACGGCTTTGGTGACTGCTTCAAAGAAGTCTATCAGTTTTAGGAGACATGATCTGCCTTTTACAAACCTGAACTGGGTGGAGTCTAGAGTTTGGAGATTACCAATGTCTTTGTTTATAAGTTCCATGATGATATGTTCCATGGCCTTGCAGACCAGGCTTGTCAGGCTAATGAGGTGGTAGTTCCCGGGGTCTGCGGTGGCTCCCCCCTTGTGGAGTGGGATAACCGTCACTGTGCACCATTCAGCAGGCACAAAGCCTGAGGTGAGGCTATGACTGAACATGGTACTTAGGTGGGGTGCCCGTTCGTTCAGTAGTTCATGTAAAATGCAGCCTGGGATGTTGTCTGGTCCCATGGATGCTGTGTACTTGGCTTTGGAAAGTGTGGTTTTTACCTGTGCAACCATGATTACAGAAACTTTGCATTCTTCAGGTATAGAGATGGGTCCTTTAGGGGGTGTAAGGGGGGGTAAAGTTAGCAATGAACCTTTCTGCCAGGATGTTGGCAATATCAATTAGGTCTGTATATTTAGTGCCATTGTGCTGTAACTCAGAGCAGATCTGAGTATTTCCATTGAGATTCTTGACATAGTTATAGAATGCTTTGTGGTTGTTTTTAGAATCAGTGGCAATGTTGTTTTTGTAACTAGCTTTGGAGGATTTTATCAGGGATCGCAACTTCTTACTGAGGCTGACCAGGGAGCTCCTCCACTCATGGGATTTTACTCTCTTTTGCAACAGTTTCTTCCTTCTGTTGTACAGTTTGTTTATTGCAGGGGACCACCAGACTGGCTTCCTTTTTTTAGTGGATAGCATCTTGGTTCTTTTTGGGATAGCACGATCCATGCACTCATGTAAGTGCTTATGAAGTGCAATTGTGCAGGATTCAGTAGTCATAACTGTATTGTCCATCTGCATGGGTGTCATGAACTTCACCACTTCTGTCTTAAGAAGCATGAAGTTGGCTTTGGAGAAATTTTTTACCATGGTTTCCTTAATGGGGGGGTGGGGGCAGGATGTGGATATCTAGGGTAATTGGCTTATGGTTGGATCGGACCAATGAGGCGTTGACTTTACGTGTGGAACACCAGTCACTCATGTTGGTAATGACTAGATCTAGGATATTGTTGCCCCTGGTACAGGCGTGGATAAGTTGATCCAGGGCATTGGAGTTTCTGAATTCCAGAAAGCATTGAGCAAAGGAGTTGGTACATGAGTATTTTTCCCAGTTAATGGTGGGATAGCTGAAATCGCCCATTATTAGTGTGTTTGGTTGAACCCTAATATTTTCCAGTACATCAAGAAAAGAGGAGTGGGAATCCTGGGGCATGGTGGGTGATCTGTAGCAAGCTACAATTTGGATTGCAGTTTTGCCCAGAGTTAGTTGCACTTGGATAACCTCGGCTGCATTATGCTGAGCAGCTAGCCTGGAGGTGTGGATATCCTTAATGAATATGGACACACCTCTGCCATTGGTGTTCCAGTCCAGGTTACAGGGCTGAAAAGTGTGGTATGAGTTATAGCCTGGTAATGCAGGGGTGCTCTCTGGAGCCTTGAACCAGGTCTCAGTCACTGCACAGATATCGATGTTCTCCATTTTAAGGACTGCCTCGAGTGAGTGCATTTTGAGATTTAGACTTCTAGCATCACCCTCAGTTTTTTCTTGCCTGTTCCTGTTACGGTGGTGAATTTGTCATTTGAACCTTGCCTAAAAAAGGCACTATAGAGGTGGCAAGAACCTTAGCCAGTATCCAGAATCCTAGGGATGACAGGTGCAGGCCATCTCTGGCAAAGCATCATGGTCTGTCGACCATGTCATCCCAGGCAGACAGATACTGGATCCCTTTAGAATGGCACCAGAAGCTTAGCCAATTGTTGAAGTCAATCATTTTGTCATTGTACTGCGGCATCATTCTGGGTGATGGCAGAATGCTACTCATGGCTAGGGTCATACGTGCCTGGGCTACAAGATCAGGGAGCTCTTCCATGTCTCTTTTCATGTAGTCCAGGGAGGTACGTCTCAAGTCATTCACACCAACATGGACAATGACAGAGTCATATTTGTATTTGTTGTGGAGTGACCTGAGTGCATTGTTTATGTGGTGGATCCTGGCACCCGACAGGTAGCTGACAGTAACCTTCTCCTTGTTTAGCCTGGTGAGTGGGACATCAGTGTGCCTGACTATAGAGTCACCTATGACTAGTGTGTTGGGTACGTTGTTTTGCCTTATTGGCTGTGGTTGAGTGGCACACTGAGTCTGCAGGCTATGTGCCATTTGGGATGTGTTGGGGGGTGCAGGTTGCTTGCATTTCTGCTTTGGAGGTCTCTGTTGTTTGAGCAGATTATTATTGAGAGCCTCCACGAATGTTTTTGTGTTTCTATGTGTGGATTTTGGTGGTGTAGATTTAGTGAGACTATGTGATGAGTGTGGTGTGGTGCAAGTGTTTAGCTTCTCCTCTTGACTGTGCAAGTGTTTACCTTCTCCTCTTGACTGCCAAGTTCAGTCTTGATTGGAGAGAGCTTTACCTCCAGTTTGGCTAGATAAGTGCATCTCTCAGGGGTTGTAGTGTTGGGTGGTAGGAGGAGAGGGTTGTCTGTGTACATGAGACAATTTCTACATTGCCCCAAGATGCCCAGATTCATCAGATAGACAGGAGAGAACACTGGGAGCTAACCCTTGGACATGCCTGAATAGAAAACTATTTTCCTCTAGATAAGAGAAGAAAGTGAGTACAAGAGCTGTTTTTTTCTAAGCAAGTGAGGAAAGTAAGTACCAAAACTGTTTTTCTCTAGGTAATGAGGAAGGTTGAGTGCTGTAGTAATTAATAGGTTATTTAGTGCTTACAAGTTCTGAACAAGTGCTGATCACGAGTAAATAAATTCAAGTGCTAAAACTAAGAATCTGTATCTGGACTAAACTAGTTACAGGAAAGGGGGGAAACCAGTGCAAATGCGGGCTTTTAAATCAGAAAGTTGAGAGAGATGGAAAAACTGCCCAAACGGCCAATAACTACAATTTCTGGGCCAGAACCACTCCTTATGTGGTAGATAGGTTACCTAGTGCTTACCACTCCCACTGATAAGCTAGAAGTCTTCCCTCTAGCACAGAAAGCTTGGTGGGGGGGGGCTCAGAAGCTTACATACAGTCCTGGATACAGCAAATCTGAATCTGGACTATACTAGTTACAGGAAAGGTGTGTATATATATATATATATATATATATATATATATATATATATATATATATATATATATATATATATATATATATATATATATATATATATATACAGAAAAGTAGCTAAAACAGCAGTAAAAACAATTCAAATGCAGTGCAAGCTAGCACACTTGAGTATGTAGCAATGTTAGACCAAACAGTTTAAAAAATGCAATTAAATTAAAAATGACTAAAAACAAGTGCAGAAGGAGTGTATTACGTAGAATGAGGTAAAGAGATGGGACTGGGGAGAGTGTCCCAAATCAAATCTACAGTGGGGGTGGGCAACTGCAAAAGCCTCCAAATTTAAACAACACAGGAATAGGAAGGGTGGGTATGGGAAAACCAACACCTTCAGCAGAGATCTGAAAAACTATACAGTGAAGCAAAAATAACAGTGCACAACTCTGAAGTCAGCCAGCAATGATATAAAATTAGTCAAACAACAATTACTAGCACACAACTCTGAAGTGCCAGAAAAATATACTCAGCTCTGTATATCTCCAGATAGTTTGAAGAGCGCTCTGTCAGGACACAGGAAGGCTCCAGCTATGATATGCAGACTTTTATTAAGAAGGTCTAATTTTATGCAAGTAATCCTTGCAATAGTCAGATAACACACAGGATGTAAAACCAGTTATACCAACGTAAGACACAGAGAAATAGGGAGCCGGGGGAAAAACACCTTCTGCAGAGATCTGAAAAACTATACATTGAAGCAAAAATAACAGTGCACAACTCTGAAGTCAGCCAGCAATGATATAAAATTAGTCAAACAACAATTACAGTTACATAACTCTGAAGTGCCAGAAAAATATACTCAGCTCTGTATATCTCCAGATAGTTTGAAGAGCCCTCTGTCAGGACACAGAAAGGCTCCAGCAATGATATGCAGACTTTTATTAAGAAGGTCTAATTTTATGCAAGTAATCCTTGAGATAGTCAGATAACACACAGGATGTAAAACCAGTTATACCAACTTAAGAATGTTTTTTGTCAATGTGGCACACTGGACTCGTGGGAATGTCCCTTTATAGTGGTTTTAATACCACACAGCTATTTGTTTGGCACTCTTGTTTTGACATATTATCAGGGGGGTTGCCCCTAGGGGACACACTGCAATGGACTCTTGTGTTGGGTGTGTGATCATACAGCAGTATCTGTCATGGCACACATGGGAATAGCTGACTGTTGCTAGTACCTTAGTTGTACCCACATGGCTAGTATGTTTGCACTCTGTGGAATATGATGTGTGATCAAGCAGTTGATAGTAACAGCCATTTTGTTCTTGCTATAGATACTTTTATATATGTGTCAGGTGTTTATTCTTTGGGGGGAGGAATTTAACTACAGTTTGAATGTCATGCTCAGATTTTGACCAACATAACAATTAATAAAGTAACTACTGTAAATGTGAGATATATGGAAATATTACCCTGTTATAATACAACATGTGGTGGTGTTTACATTACCTCTCCCTCAACTTTTCACAGGTCCCTCAGGAATCGGACAAGGCTGTGGTCCTGCTCCTGGTAAGCACAACACTATTTTGTTACAGATGTAGATTTATGGCAATTTATTCCCTAAAATGTCATCCCAGGCCTGCTGGCTGGATTACTGTACTGTCAGCATGATTGCCAACTGCACAGATATTTTCTGACTGTACACACTTTAATGTCATGCCTATGCCTTGTAGGTGTGACCACACTGACAGATGTGACAGTATTGTCAGGACATTACAGATTGCCATATGTGTCAACTGAGCAGAGTCTTCACAAATGTCAGCAGTGTACCTCGCTGCTGATAATATTGCTGTGTAAAGAGTTTTATTCACAGGTAACTACAGATGTTTTTGGGAAAAGTAATGTTGTCATGTCCTACTATATGAGTTTAGGGGTTAAACAGGTCTGTAATAGTGACAACAGTGTATACAGCTTTACATATATTGCAACATGGTACTGCAGAGCATAATAGTGCAGGTATTAATGTACTTCTTTTCCCTTTCTTAACACAGGTGACTAGGGTGATTGATCTCTGTCCCCTACACAACCTGATGTCAGTGTCTTTTCAGACTCTGATGATGATGGTTTCCAAAGTGAGGCACAGGTGGGAGTTTCAGGAGCTGACTCTGTCCCAGACATTCCCATACCCTTTCTGCCCTCATTATCACTGCACACAGTCAGTATGCCTACACATACCCAGTCCCCAGAGGCCACAGATTTTGGACAGTCAGAGGGTGGAGACATTGAACAGGAAAGTGTGGCAACTATGGCTCCAGTGAGTGTAGACACTGGCCATAGCCAGAGACCTGGTGAGGGTTCATGCAGGCGGATTGATAGGGTGCTCATAGGAGGCCTGCTGTCCTTCCACCACCTATTGCAGGTGTCTCATCACTGGTCACTCAGCATACGTTTTGGGCCATCATGGAGGCACAGGCACATTCTGAAAGGAACTCCAGATGAATGCTTAGGGTTATGGATACAGCACAGTCTGACCTCCATGACTGCCTCCACCGCATTGGTGATACCCTGGATCGGTTCACTGATGCAGTGGAAAGAAGGTGGTCTGAGACAAGTCGCAGAATATCTGTCCTGGAACACACATTGTCTGTGATGGAACATCTGGTTGAAGTTGAGCATCAGACTCGTAGATGTAGGTCAGCAACTACATCTGCTAAGAGTCCATGTGGCCATGCACAATCATGCTCTTCTAGTGGCAGTACATCCAGCACTCCAGAGGGGAGTGTACTGTCCACACCAAGACATAGCAGACCATGGGTTTATTGTCCTGGGCATTTCTGGGGAGGACATGGTCCCACCAGACAGCAGTCACCATCAGGTGCTAGCACTACTTCTGAACTTGGCCATGAAGGTGCCAGTGCAACTCCTGGCAGAGCCAGTTCCCGTGTTTGGGGGCAGGGACAGTGAACTGTCAGCTCTACCATGCATGATTCAAAGCTGTTCAACATACACACATGTAGGGCTAGCACTGAGCTTGACTGTATTCATGCACATACACTCACACACCACTATAAATTCAGGTCATTACAGACACACACAACACATTTCCATGGTCCAGCTTGCCTGCATCCCTTCCTGACTCACACACATGCTTTCAACCTATTGGGTCAGGCTAAGACTCCTGCACCCCCCACACAACACCCTGTGGAAATGATGATACCTGTGCCACATCCCTGCCATCCTCATCATCGATGCAGGGAAATGAAGCTATGTGTCTAATGCACAGGGTGACTATATAAATTAATATGTAATTGTGTAATGTAGTGTTGCTTTGCCATGCCACTTGTACTGATCACTGAAGAAACTGTATGCTGACATTTGTAATACGTAAGCCACATAATTTTGTATACCTCATGTTGCATGATGTTGTAATGGCTCTATACTTACACAAAGAAAGGCATGTCATAGACTTCTTTATGGTTCAGTTTCAGGAGTCTGTTGGGGACACATATGGATACACAGTGGCAATAAACCCATAGACATCACAGCACAGGAAGTTATGTCAGCACAGAAGACATATGTCTCTAGCAAGGTACAGCACTATAGGTGCATGGCTCCATAGGGTCATATGTGTAAAACAGGCTAACAAGGACAATGGCATCATGCAGCCTACTCATGCATCCCTAATCTATGAAATGGTCTGATACCCTTAATAAGTGTCACCAGGGTTTCTGGATCTAAGACATCTACAAGCTGTGGTTATGGAGATGACCCATCTACAAATTTCCAGTTTCCATTACAGACATTTATCCTACACTAGTTATGATTGTCTTATTCTGCATCCCACTCTGTAACTTGCATATGATGTGTGTTACAGCAGACATGTGTTTCACATGCATTTGGAGCCTGTTACATATAGGGTGTAGTGTCTGTGTTACATACCTGTCTCTCCAGCATGTATTATTATACCACAGTGATGGTGTAGGTGTGTAGAACAGGTAATACATGTGTTAGTTCTGCCTTGGATAAGCAGAAGGTACACAGTGGGATCTGACACCTCCCTGTACAGCAGCTATACACATCCCCTCCAAAGCATGTAGGAGACAGATTACACATGTACGCTTTTGACATGGACCACATTGGATATGTTATCTGCAATGTGTATTGGTTTACCATGGAACCTGTAAGATATGCCTGTGTAGTGACATAGCAAAGGTGCCATTGCACACAATGATAGGTGTGATGAGTGCCAAATATGGTATAACAATGACAGTCTGGGATTTACATACCATACCTTTCTTTATAGGTTGTCCAAAATTGAATGGATACCCACATCTTACCAACCAGTGAAAGTTGAAGACTGCATTACTCTCTGTGTCCATAAGTCCATGAGTAATGGCTCAACTGTGTGCACTGTGCAGACACTACTATATTTTCCAGGGTTGGATGACTTTCAAAAGGATAGTATTGTGCAGTCCTTGGCATTTACTATTTGTCAGTGGCTCTGACAACAACTGAATGTGTGTCTCAGGCCATCCTGAATAAATGTTGGCTCTGTGTGGGATTCAGGGACAGCTCCTAATATGCAATCACCTGCTAATGTAGTCAGTCAGAGGTCACTGACAGTAACTGAGACTGCAGAGAAGGGAATGGCTACAAGGGGTACTCTATTTATGATGTCTGAGGGAAGTCCAATGGTGACTGGTGTCATTGTAGCGTAGGTCTACCCAATGCTATCTTCCCAGATTATGACTATCAGACACTTGACTATCCACCAGCTGACATACCACTCTTTAAATAACCTACACAGTTTTCAGCAAGGCCTACTGGCCTAATATTGTTAAACACCTTGTCAGGCCATGGTAGGTGGAGTGAGTCATATTCCCCTCATCCATCACATAGTGTAACACTCAATGAAGTCCACCAGTTAGGGTAGGTAGGCATGATCTCTCCTTAGCAAAATAAATGGTGTTTGATGCAGTGTCATTAGTTGTACAACATTGTTACTGTTTGTATTCATGCTAACTCCTTTCATGGCTTTACATATTGGGTGACTGAAAAATCTGGGGACACTGCTTGGCACTGCATGCTAGTTGTCCTCTGGGCAACTAAGTACTGTAATTACTTCCATCATGTTCCAAGAAAAGAGTCATCCAAGATGTCTGTACAGAGTACAGACAAACTATGGAGTGAAGCATAATATGTAAACCCTGTGAAGGCAAGGTGGAAAGTTTTACACAGGTATTCTGCAGTTGAACACTACTCAAGCAGTGTGTACTGAAAGGACACAATTACCTTGTGAAGAATGCAGAAAGCAGGGGAGTCCCCTGAATTGCTGGTGCCTGTCTACTACTACTGCTAGTCCTACCACAACCACTCTGTCATGGGATACCATGCTCTAATACTTTTTCTGTCATCACATGCAAAATGTTACTACAAAGCTCATGATGAGAAGCAGGACACAGCCTGTTTGTTTATCCACATGGTTGTCCCACATCATGAAAGGCTCTGTAGGCTTCTCATAACCTTCTCTAGGTAGATGCCTTGATTAACATCCTGAGCAATCAGTTGGCTTTTGCATGTATTATGCCTTCTGTACCAGGATTGGTGGTATGTCACTAGAGAACTGACAGAATGGTGATTAGGAACAAAGCTGTAGCATCACAATATAATGTGCAATATCCAGTGACATAGATGTCCAGGCTTGCTGAAACAAGCAGCACAGCAGTGGTGATCCATCTTAGGTGACAATTTCACAGCACTTCATGCATCCTGGCCTTCAGGAGATTAATGGCGGATATCTGCATGATATGGCTGTGAGGCCTACTGCAGAGAACTGGCCAGCTTTTGCCAAAGTGTGTCCAACTGCCACATGTCCTAGGTATGTCATATTGTACAGTAATGCACCCGGAACACATGTCTGTGTTCCCACATCATGTCACACAACAATCAGCTGCTGTGTGGTTGCCTGACAAGCATTGTATGCTTGCAAGCCCAACGTAATGTCAGCAAAGTGAACAAATCCTCTGTGCATGCATGGGCATCAACATCTTCACTGCAAGATACGCCTACAAACACTGTGTTTCAGGCTGTCAACCCCAAGGGTGTGGCAGCATTATCCTAACTTTGCAGGACTTGCACAGTGTCACATTTGTAGGTATGGTATTGGGACCATGCCTAATGACAGGATTATGGTCAATCCATGGACCACATGGCTGGCAAAGCATTGTATGGCACACTGTCAGGTGCTGTGTTACCTTAGGGGACCTACATAAAGGTGACATGTTACACTTTACCATCTGTCATGACACTGCCTAACAATGGCTTGCTGTGATGTACGCACAAGCATTACTGTATTGCTAATGGCACTATCAATGACTGCTGATGAGATTTGGAAAGTCTCCCCACACCTCTACTCCTATGCCACACAAACACAATGTGTGACAGATGTGACTCTATTTCAAACCTTAATTCCATGGTGTCTCAAACAGCAGTCAGTACATATGGCAATGAGCATTTTGTCAACATGCACAGCTTGCCTGCTGCACGGCCCACACTCACATCACACACACCTGCATGTGTGTAGCTCCTTACCAGGCACATTCCCAAACAGCTGAGACCTCAAAAAATCCTACCTCTGGAGAGCACAGTACACATAATAGTGCATGCACCACTGTCTCACCGGTCAAACACTTGAGGAAAAACATAAAATCAAACCTATTATTCATAGGTGATTATATTGTGAGACACATTTATGTCTATGTCACCAGGCTACACATAAGAAATGTAACAGTTAGCTGTCTGTGAGTTGAGATAATATGCCATACCACACATTGCTGCAATTCAAAGAATATCAGGTAACATAATGATGGCATCATATTTCCTGCAGGTGTGTACGATAAGGGACATACGTCACCAGACTGTATGCAGACACGTGACTGAGCTTAGACACTCTGTGTATCTTACAGGTATGCTGATAGCTTTCAGCTGCATTTGACCCTCACCTAGGATAATGGCTCAATACACATGGAAAATGATTGACGTCAATAATTGCCTTAGTGTGTGGTGTCATTGTAAGGGAATCCATTACATGTCTACCTGGGATGACTTTCTCAACAGATGGCAGTGCTTTGCCAGAGAGAGTCTTCATCTCTCACTCCTGGAATTTTGAGTAATGGTCAAGGCTGCTGACACCCCTACAGTGTATCTTATAGGCACTATCTGGAGGGAAAACTTTCCAATGAGAACACCATCATCATACAACATCACAGTTATGCTGCTACACGCTGGGAATGGCAACACTAAACCCCCTCTGTGGAAGGTGTCCCCACCTTGGAGTATGCAGACATTTGTGCAGTCAAAGACACCTGGTCCATGGCTCTGGGCAGCACCACAGCCATACCAGACTACACATCCTTCCACATGTTCAGACCTCAAACTGACAGTGTGCAAGGTAATGCAGGTGGTGTATACATATTCATTAAGGATAGATACACATACTGATTTAGTAAAGCACTATGCTTTCCTGGAGACACTGCAGGTGCTATTCACTGCTGGAAGAACACCTACTCAAATATTTGTCAGCAACAGGAGTAGCTCCATGAATCCAGGAACCCATTATGCTTATTTGAATTAACTTGTGTCTATCAAGATATATCAGTAAACCATGGTTTGGGGTGGAATTAAGTAACCACCAGCTGTGTTGCTTAGTTGTGCTGAAGCTCACTTGCCCAAAGGTTAGTCCACATCCTTAACTACAATGCCCTGGACCAGTGGCATGACATCCCCACAAGGGGAGTCAACGTAATGCTTCATGTGTTTCCTAGTAGGGGTGACCACTGCAGCCCCTTACTGTAAGGTCCCCCCTGGTGAGATCTGACCACAGATCAGTCTCATTAAAACTATCCTAACCCCCATTGCAGAAAATACAGAAATATACTTAAAAAAAACAATGTTTTGCCTCCTATGGGATGGTTTACATAGAGTGACTGCCCTTCCCCCTCAGATGGGACAGACAAGTATGCAGAGCTCTACATCCATGCAGTATGTAAGCAGCAGTACAACTGCATAGACTCGGTTGTACCTGACAGGAGGAGCACAAGCTCCTCATGGCACAGCAAACCTGTGTGGTGGACAATTGCCATTTGATGGTTGTACAGTAAGAGGTGGACATTGCTGTGTGACAACTGGGGTGAGAGTGCCCCCTAAAATGAAGGCACAATCTCCTCAGCTAAAACAAGCACATAATGTTGTTTTGACGTTGTGTAGAAACAGTATGTGACAAAATTAGCCTCCCCCACAAATCAGAACCACAACACACAGAATAGTCACATGTGTAAAATCAGAGAACAGGCCCAGATTGTCGGTAAACTCGTACTTAATGATACCAAATATAATAGTCTGTACTCATAGCTAACCCATTGTCCCACATGTTCTGAGTCAACTCCACTCCCCTGCACCCACCACATGCCACATGACATTCCCACAATTTGTCTCATACCTTCCATATCTACAGAGCAGGTCATAACTGTACTCTCTATGGGGATACACAGCATCTATTAGACATGCTAACATCCTTGGCTGTGTCCTACATGAGATCCAACAAGGATTACTAACAACATTGGGAACTCCTTATTGTCATATTTCAACCACTGTCTATATCCCAGCCAACTGGACAAAGGCAACTGTTATCCCCTTGCAAAGAGATGGTGCATCTACCGACCACCAGAACTATAGACTTATTTGCCTGAGTAACCATATCTGTATGCTCGTGAGGAAAATCATCATGGAGCTGATCAGCAAACGTATATGTGATCTACAAACAATTGACTGTGCACAGTTTGGATTTCTGACAGTGAGATCATGACTGTTAAATATGGTGAACATGTCAGAGGCAGTCACCAAGGACCTGTGTGAGGGGACATCATGGCATACAACCCCCTGGACTCAGCCAAGCCATGTGACTCTATCCCCCACTCAGGTATCATTGACAAAAGCAGTCACTTAGGCATCCAAGGTATATTATTAAAGGGGTCACTAAGTGGCTAAATGATGGCACCCATACTCAGAATAGGGAAATCCACCTCCAATATCTGGTCTGTAAACAGCAGTGTTGAACAGGGCTCAGTCCTGGGTCCTGTACTGCTTGGAATCCATTTAACTATGATACAAGCAAATACTGAATGTCTACGGCTGACAGTGTTGGCTGATGCCTGCAAACTCTGAGCGGTCATAAACTCTGTGAGTTATGTCAATATCCTACAAGTGGGTATTGATGAACACATACCTGTTGACATACTAATGGCTGTAAACTCCATGCAACTATATATATAGTATCATTTCCATTGGTAACACCTATGTTCCTGGTAAGTATCACATCAGTGGCAACATGTGATGTTCATACTCAGGGGTGATAGACTTGGACTCACAGGCCTGGCTACACAGGTTTGCACCTAATGTACCTGAGATCACCATGTCTCTCCAGTGGTAGGATGGAAATCATATGTCATAACTGAGGGCACAGTCACCTGAAATTAGCATACTAATAACTTCCATGTACTCCTCCCTCAGCATGCCAATATTTGAGTGCAACAGCCATTTGGTAATGTACCTTTCCAAGCACTACTGGCAATCATACATAACACAATGGTCCCTCACAAGGGAACTTCATGTCTAAAGTATCTGTTCAATGGGGTTTGTCTGAAATCAGTGGTCATTGTAACCTGTGGCATATAGACTACTCAGAGGTGAGCTCTGCCTTGCATATGGGGCAATGTGTTACACCTGATTGGCAATGCTGCATATATGTAGGTGGCATGGTACATGGATTACTCTCTCTAAGAACATTAACCTGGTATGTGACATTAGTAATACATGCTGGTGGGAGAGATCTGTCTAGCAGACTTTAACACACCTTTGAAACAGAATCCTGCCTAATGGCACACAGAGCACCTCAGTGGACCTCATCAGATGCCATCTGTATGATTGGCTGTATGTCTGCCATTTCACCACAGGGCTTCTGCCTGTGTTCCTCATGGACAGGTGCAATATGTGCTGATCATGTAAATAAGGGTATAAACATGGCTAGGATTGTGAGGGCTGTAGGGCCATTATGCTGCTAAAGTTCAAAGATCCTATGATTCCATAAGCTGATGTAAAATGCTCTGACAGCCACACACACCAACCTGGCTACATTGAGGATAGCACCGCTTCCAATTACTGTTTACAGGGCATGGCACAGCTCACACATACTGCTAGTTGGCTGCATGTAGATTAGAACACTTACTTATCTAATGGTACACACTACAAATCACAGTATGTGATGCACACGCTACACCTCAAGTCTGCTATTATTATCTCTTTAGGACACCTTATGCTTGATGACATCAGCAGGCCTAGTTGTGGTCAGGCATTTGGAGGCCCACATCACCTTCAACAACCAAAATACTGTAAAACCCTGCCTCTTTCTAAGTTACTGAAGTGATCGCATGTATGTCATACAGAGATACACACACACACACACACACACACACACACACACACACATGCAAAGAGTGGCCTGGACCAAGAGTAGAACCCCTACCTAACTAGTCTCGCATAGTACAGATTACAGCATACATCACACATACCACAGCTTAAGTCTGATGTTGCATCGGCAGCTGGCAGTCTTAAGGTCAATGACATCAGCAGGCCTTGTAGAAGAGGCCAGTTTGGAAACTGGTAGGAACCTACAGGACCAAAAAGTGCTGAACTATTGCACTTTGATAGTCAATAAAGGATTCTCAGCTGTTTTTCAAGGGGTACATGTGCACACACACACATACACACACCAAGTGGTCTGCAGTGAGATTAGAACCCCTACCTAACTAGTCTTGCACACTATAGGTCCAAGTACTCATCACACGTGCCACGGCTTAAGTCTGATATTGCACTGGCAACTGGTAGTCTTACGGTCAATGAGATCAGCAGGCCTTGTAGAAGAGGGCAGTTATGGAAACCGACAGCAACTTACAGGGCTAAAAGGTGCAGAACTATTACAGTTTGATAGTCAATGAGGGATTCTCAGTTGTTTTACAGAGGATACATGCACACACACACACAGCCACCAAGTGGTCTGGAGTGAGATTAGAACCCCTACCTAACTTGTCTCACACACTACAGATCGTAGTATTTATCACACATACCATAGCTTAAGTCTGACATTATTATGGCAGCTGGTGGTCTTAAGGTCAATGACATCAGCAAGCTTTGTAGAAGATTGTAGTTTAAAAACTGACAGCAACTTGCATGGCCAAAACATGCAGAACAATTGCAGTTTGATAGTCAGTGAGGGATTCTCAGTTGATTTGCAGGGGGATACATGCATGCACACACACACACACACACACACACACACACACACACACACACACACACACACACACACACACACACACACACACACACACACACACACACACACACACACACACACACACACACACCAAGTTGCTTGGCGTGAGATACCTAACTAGTCTTATACACTATAGATCACAGTACTTATCACACACACCACAGCTGACATCTGTTTTATATATGACTGCAGGCAAACTGCTTGTGGATTACACAAATTAAGCTTGTGTTGAACAGCATTTGTGGCATGCAGAGTGAAATTGCTTTGCACTGTTATCTGCATCAAGTAGCCTAGCAATCAGATAACTGTTATTTATCTATGTGGCTACAGTTACCAGTCTGGCCATATGTGGCTGTTTGCATTTGAATTGGCAAGCCTGTGAGCAAGAACAATTTTGTGGCCTGTCCACATGTGCATAGACAACATTATACATTACACCATCTGGTAACCTGCTGCTGCTGTATGTGTGGTGACATCCAGCAGGCACAGGGGTCTGTAGGTAAGTGCATTATGTACTACTGAGCCCTTACTTTGGGTCCTTTGAGCAACATTATAGATGTGTGATACTGAAGCATTAGTCACCGTTATCATGGTATGTAGGACAATACAGACATCCACACACATATTTAGGTATATAACAGGGATGTATATATAAATATAGCTGTGTGTGTTTAAGATATATATATATATATATATATATATATATATATATATATATATATATATATATATATATATATATATATATATATATATATATATATATATATATATATATATATATATAATGTGTGTGTATATGTGTGTGTATGTGTGTGTGTTATGAAGATATATGGGGAGAGACCAGAGAAGTATGCTTTTATATATCTATATCGATCTATCTATAGATAGATAGATGTGTATATCTATTTGCATATACATACAGATATATATATACTATCTATGGGAGAGAGAGATAGTGAAAGACAGATATGTATACATATATGTATGTATGTATAGACATATCTATACATAACAGGTCAATTTCAGCAAGGGGCAACAGAACTGTGCTCTGTTTAACTAAGTGTATGAGCATGCCCAGTGGGATCATCAGTACTTTAAAACTGACTCATGGCCACACTTACCTGTACTCCAGTCTTGGATTTTGTGTGTTACAGACAATGAAATATGTCCCTGTTTCTGCAGTACTGCACTTCACTCAAATTGTCCACAGCAATCTTCAGCTGTCTGATATAATTAATATGTGGCAGAGATTAATAATGTTACACCACACACAGACAGTCTGTAAAAAAAAACAGCATAATAATATCCTCACATCCAAAACACATCAATACTTCCAGATTAGAACCATCAACACCATCACCCATCCTAACTTAACTAGTCCATTGAGCCACACAAGCTGCCAGACAGAGTCTAGTCATTCATTACACAATTAACAGGATAAATATGTATGTTATTCCTGGGTTAAGTGAGACATATGATGTATGATCAATTTCTATGTTACTGCCCTTAGATTGTCTGGACTGCTGATATACCATTGATGAGTTATTGTTGCAGCAGTTATATGGGGACATTGTTGTGTTGGGGATGGGAAAAAAACACCAAATGCTCTGCTGGGATGCATAGTAGTCCAAATATCATATAACTCCACTGTTTAATATCTCCCTTGACTGATGTAGGGAATATGCCATGCATGAGGCCTAGTGACTATTAAAGGACACATGATAATGGACTGGGTATCTGTAGTCCCATTTGGATGTTACTGCTGTCAAAATAGCCCACTATATTTACTTCCATAAATGTAGCAGATCCATACATACAATACCATATCATACTAATATTTACAAGTACTGTGTAGATTAAAAACTTACCTTGTGAATGTAGCAGTTGGCAGAACTGTAGTTCAGGGCTGACTTCGTCTAAGGCAAGCAGTACACAGCCAATACATGGATAGGTACAGGTTGTGTGTGTTGTTTGGTATCAATTTTAATATATGTATGTGAATAGGAGTGAGTTGTCAGTCCCTATGTCTCTAGGTTGTCAGTAAATGTGCTATGTGTTGTCTCTTAGCCAAAGCCAGGGTGTACTGAACACGCCTACGTCTGCCTACAGGGACATCAGCAGGGAGCTCCTCCACTGAGTGATTATGGCTGTTGTGATCTAGGCACTGGTGGTGGGCTGTGTAACCCTTCCCTTTGCTGATCCTGCTGCAGTTGTTTCCTCAGGATCAGATTGTATAGCATAGCACATGCTATGAACATCTATGCACATGTGGCTGGTGAGTACTGCAGGGCTCCACCAGATATGTCGAGGCACTGGATCATGACTTCAAGCCCAAACACATGCTCTATGATGTTCCTAATTTGTGCGTGTGCCTCATTATGGTGTTCTTCCATGGGTGTGTGTGCATTTCTGATGGGTGTCATCATCAACAGTTCCAGGGATTAGACAGCATCCCCCAATAAATGGCCATGTGGGATATCTCCCCTAGCAAACATCTGGTACAGCTGTGATGTGTGCTAGACATGAAAGTCGTGATAACTGCCAGGGCTGCCAACACACATATTCAGGCTAATCCCATGGGCATTGCACATGACCTGGCAATTGATGGAGTGGTACCCCTTGCGGTTGACGTAGATTCTACCCTCCTCGCCGGGTGGTGCTTCGATGTGTACATGAGTGCAATCTATGGCACCCAGTACTTCAAGGTAGTGTACTACATTGTAAAAGTGTTGCATATTGCTGGGCTCGCCTCTGCAGTGAGGGGGAAAGATATGTGCTCACTGGCTCATGATGGTATGGAATCCAGGAAATGGTGGGGTATCCTGGATGCAGATGCTTGTGAGACCCCCATCATGTCCCCAGTTGGTCTTTGGAAAGTACCTGTAGCTACTATCCTAGGGGCTACACATACCTTTGTTTCCACTGGGATGGGTTCCCCTCTGTTGGGTCTGGTCTGAGTTGAGGGCAGCAGAGCTCAGTGAGTTCTTACAGTATGTCCTGTCCACCCTGTAGTGCTCTACAATCTCCAGCTCATGTAGCTCCTGAAAGGTTACCCTGGGCCTGAACACTCTTCTTCTTCTCAGTCTAGGCCTATTCTCAGCAGCACCAGCAGCATTGATTTCAGCATCTAGCACATACAGATGTGGCAGACCTACAGCAGTCCCCAGCATTATCTCAGTTAAAATTCTCAAGTCTATACTTCAATGGTCCAGAGTACTGGGGGAAAATCAGAATATAGGGTGTATGCATACTATATACAGTTCTGCTGTAGGTGCAGAATGTGTGATTGGCTAACTATGATGCATTACACTTGCCTACAATATAATTAACAGCATTTGATGGCCCTATTTCAGTGTGTGATGCTGCTCACAGTGCCTTGTTGCTCAGCATAGCTTATACAAAGGTCAAAACTTCTAACTGAGTTAAGGTTTTAAGAACATGCTCAGCCATGGGGCACACTGTGCAAACATGCACACCTAAGCTTAAAAAAACTTAGAAGTGAGAGGACCCACCCCCAAATGTCAGCCACATCCTGTGTAAACATCAACATGGTATAAGGCCCTACACAAAGGGGATATGCATACATGATTACTCCTTTCTGCTATTCAATAACTCCATTTGCCTACTTATCCATGCTGAAAGCATGGAAACTACACGCTTCATAGCCCTGTCATCTTAGCAACAGCATCAGTGCACCATTGTAGGGGTCGCACATCAAGATCCTATAATACATTTCTGTCACATAGTATTTTTCCCTAATTTTCTTTTATTTTTCTATTAAGCATGTTTGCGCACTTAGGCGCGTAGCTCAAACATGCAGAGATTATTTTAAAAATTATTAATTTAACTTATTCCCTTTAATCTTTCTGACATACAGAATAATAGTTTTGATCATATGTGTATGTGGTATTACATTTTCAAGGGATTTATGTCCACATTTCTACAGTTTTATATCCCCCTTTTGTCTGTCCAGATTCCTGTATGCGGAATTTTTCTGTGTACACTAAGGACACTAACACGGGGTCTGAACAGATGCCTTTTTGCTTGTTAGATCACTCTAGCTGTCTCATTTGCATGAGATTCACCTGTTTATGAGACAATTTGCATGCCACAGAATTATCCGTGTTTGCACGTGCATGCACGCTGCTCAGCAGCACTTACTGAATCTTAATATGTTCACATCTGTGTAAGCATTGTGGCGAGATGCGTACACAAAAAAAAAAAATAAACGTGTAGACTTTATTAAATTCCCCCATATGACTCTACTGGTACTATTTATAATTTAGTTTGTTCACAGGAAAAGTTTTCAGAGTATATAATGCCATAAACTGAAGTGTGAAATACAATGGAGGAGCTAGGAACAATGGCTGAGAATGTCAATCATTAACTGATTACAGTTGAGGCTAAGGCACATACAAATAATCTGAGACTGATAGAAAACAACCTGAGACACACAGAAAGAATCTCTGACTGTAGCATTAGAACTAGAAGAGGAACTGCATTTAATGGAAATTTTGAAAACAAACATGGAGCAGTGGGCAGGGTTTGTGAAATCATTACTAAGAAATGTGAAAGTGTATGGACTGCCTTTTGTGTCACAGACAGATTTTTTGGGAAGTTCAGGACTACCTTGTTGCAATTTGTGACAACAAATATATAGTAAGAAATATCAAATGAGTTTTCAGTCAAATGAATTTTCAGTCAAATGAGTTTTCAATCAAATGGGTTTAATCATTTGAGTTTCAATCAAATGAACATTCAATTAAATTAAATGACATGGACCCATATACATACATATGTGTGTGTATATATATATATATATATATATATATATATATATATATATATATATATATATATATATATATATTGCGAACAAACAAGCAAGCTGAAGAGCAGGATATATGTATAAAATCCACCGAGTTTATTGTACAAATGGTAAGCGCTTTCACAAATAAATTTGCTTCATCAGACCTAACTGATCAAATGAGGTAATTTCCTTTTATACTCAAGTAAATTCAAACTAACCAATCATACATTTACACATTTAAAGATGTACTTATACATTTAAAATATAACTCAGAAATATATTAAAAAGACATTATAAAAATACATAATAACTCAAATAAAATCTACATTTTGTTAGTTTGAATTTAATTGAGTATGAAAGGAAATGACCTCATTTGATCAGTTAGGTCTGATGAAGCAAGTTTATTTGTGAAAGTGCTTACCATTTGTACGATAAACTCGGTGGATTTTATACAAATTGTGACTCCTGCTCTTCAGCTTGCTTGTTTGTTCGCAATTTTACTTGTTCTGTTGACTCTTGTGTTGTTTGGATATATGTATATATATATATATATATATATATATATATATATATATATATATATATATATATATATGTATATATATTTATATTTATAGCTAGATAGATATATGTACACACATACATGTTGTGTTATATATTGCTATGCTTCGAGATCAACACAGAGGATAAAAAAGTTAACATCCTACTAGTGGTAATAAAGGTCACTGTGATATAATCTTGGAGTTTGTCTCATGGCCTTCTGCTCATGGTTTTACTTTTTCCATTATTTTCCACTTACCATGCTATCATAGAAATCTTCATGATGCTCGGTTGAAGCACCATGCTTTTGTGATAAAAAGATCCTTCTTGAACTTGTACAGAGCTTTATATAGTAACATATTTTGCCCACATGGCACAAGCTCCCCAACCATGTGCATCAGAGAGATTCCACTCATAGTTCTTGTGGTGTAGACAATCAGAATAAGATTCGCAAGACATCAGGACAAAAGAAAGTATGGGTTCTCTTAGGAAACAGGCAGTGCTTTAAGGAAAACAAACATAGTATACAATGAATCATATAACTTGAAATTGCGAGTTAATTTATACATAGCCATTATAATGACTCTAAATGAACACATGCATTTAACAGGCCTACATTTTCTTGTTATAGACATACAAATTGAACATGACATACAAATTGACGGTTCATTTCTGAACAAGATATTCTCAGGCTAAGTTGTTTGATTTGTTTTGGCAACTGACTATATTTTTGACACAGAACTGTCTATTTTGAGGCATTCTTTGGAAAACTGTATCACTGCAAAATTAACTGCAGCATAAAAAGTTAAGGAAGGGCTAGCAAGACAGTTGTGGTCCACAAATGTAGTACATACAAATGCCACCTATTCCTGAATTTAGAGAAGAAGGAATTACATAAATGCAGAAAATGGCTAAGGCAGAAAGTAATACATTTGAGTGTAAAGAAAAACAAATGTGCTAAAAAGATGAAGCCATTGGTCTGATTTGAGAAAGGCTTAGAAATGTTCTGGTGATAAATATTTTCTTATTGTAGTTTCTCCTGAATATCTGTCACATGAAGGTACCACAGATAAGCTACCAGAGTTACTAGCAAAGCCCTGATTTCAGAATATTGATTATGCTGTATCTCACTTTGGAGAAATCTGGAAATACAACATATTTAAGAAAAGTTGCATGTCTTCGTACTTACTGTTCAAAATCTTTTAGTTTTTGACCCATTTATTCAGTTTTCAGGAGCTCTAAAAACAAAGAGTTGTATATCTAGTTATCTGATGAGGAATACACAGTCATACCAGAACTTTATCTGTTGTTATATCTCATAAATTGTTTTCCCAGACCGGAACAGACAAGGCGCCTCTTGCTCAGTTCACATGGGTAGAGGGGGTATATGTTAGGCCAGCAAATTAAAATCTCAGCAAATGGTTAATCAGCAAATGTTAAACACCAAATTTGGAAATTACTGAAGAGGTGTATCTTCGAAAATAATACCATCAAATGGCCATAAATGGCCAATAACCAAGAAATACTGTGGTGTGTAAGGTAAGCTAAACAAACCCTTTTATAAATATGCCCCTTTTGCCACTATAGTGCGATCTCGGAGTTGGTATATATAGTTGGAGACCCCCACACTGGGGGGTAGTGGGGACAGAGCCCCCACCTTGGTTGACAAGGTGTTTTTATGACGGCCGTTTGCAATGTTGCCCAACTATGGCCATTTAATGGCATTATTTCCAAAGATAATCTTGTTCAATAATTTTCATATTCAGTGTTTAACGTTTGCTGATTAGCCAATTGCTGAACTTTTAATTCGATGGCCGAACATAAAAGCAAGTCGAGACATAAAGAATAACTGTACTGAATTAAAAAAAGAACATGATTCAGGAAACGGTAATAAAAAAGATAAATGACACAGGAGCTTCATCAATCACTTAGATGCATTCAGCATGTAGTAAATACCTCTGGTGCTTTGTAGCAAGCTACACCAAAATATTGCTATTGTGTAACACTGTAGTGCCAAGTAGCAATATGTCGACTAGATAGGTTTAAGGAATCTGCCAGCTTATACAACAGTGCAAGTTGCATTATGCCAAGAACCAGGATCAGTAGAGCTCTCTTTAAGTGCCCAGTGGAGCCAGACAGATCAGATAAGTGTGAGACCATTAGGCTGCCCCATACAATGCCAGCCAGGGCAGTGATTCAACCATGTAGGCTTCTGCAAATGGAAAAGGGCAAGCTGACCAAATAGTATGTATGAGACTGTCCAGGGACCCATACAAAAAACACACAATGAGCATTTCTTCATACCTAAGATGAGCTGACACAAGGATACTGAAAGGCAATCTGTTCTTCTTGTTTCTATTCCCTTCTTCTCAAGCCAAGTATCCAAACCTTTTTGAAATGTCCCAAATGTCATGATTTCTCCTTTCCATTCTAGAAAATCATTCCACTGCCAGTTACTATCTCAGTGAAGAACTGCTTATTTATCTCTGGTTTAATCTGGAGTTCTTATTCTAGTGCGCATGTTCTCCACCTTGCCTATCCTTCCCTTCCTTTCTAGCCTAATCCCATTATACATCCCCATTTTGCCTTGTGCATCCATATCATATCTGTCTAACTTTTATCTTACAAGGGAAAAAAAATATCAATTTCCTCAAGCCACTCTTTAGATGGCTTTCTCTCTAACCCCTTATACTTGTTAACTGTTGTCTCTCTCTTTGTAAGATCTTCAGATGTTTGACTTATTTTCCCCTTAAAGGCCTGTAGCATTGCATACAATAGTTCAGCTGTGGTTTCACAAAGGCATAAAAGGAGGAATACCATTACTTTCCATTTCTTGAATACTATAGCCCTGGATGTACATTCTAATGTTTGGCTTGAGCTTGCTGAATGTTATTTGCATTGAGCTGGCCTTTCTTTTGCTCCAGGTTCTTGAGTTTGATCCCATTCCTCCAATTTCATAGATGAATCTGAAATTTCATTCCATAAGTATACCATCATTCACTTAGAAGGAATGAAGCAAAGCCCCCCCCCAAAAAAAAAAAAATCACATCTTCACCCTCTTCAGGTTTCTTTCCAGCCTTGCATCCTCACTGCATGCAACAACATCTCCAATTTTGTGTCTTCTGATAAAAAAATGAGTGGTTTTCTATGTACTGTGTAAGCTAAGAAATCATCAAAGCACTGCCCTTGTATTAATGAATACACTCTTTCTGGTCATCTTGGTCACCCCCTTCATGTGTTTTACTAAGTTTAAGACTTTAGACCAGTTTCACAGTAACTTGATCTCTCCTGTCTCTCCTTTGCAGCCATCTTGGTCACCCCCTTCCCATATCTTACCAAGTCAAAGCCTTTAGACAAGATTCAAATATACCTTCTCTCTTCTGTTTCCCATTTGTGATGATCTTTGCCACACCATTTCAATGTCTTACTATATCTAATCATTTAGACCAGTTTCACAGTGACGTGGTACCTCCTCTCTCCCTTGCAAACAGTCTTAATCCCAGCAGTTAATTGAATCTTCACTCATTGAAACCCTCTTCTTTGACCCCCACATTGGTTCTTATTTTCCACTTCAATTTCTTCCCATAGCAGTAAAACCAACTGCATACTTTCCTACTTCAGTTGCAACATCTTCAAACTTTCCCACAATTCTTGCAAGCTGCACTCTGCCCTGGGTTGTACCTAAGCCATTGCCCAACCCTTTTTTGCTCATTTTCAAGCAATCTCTAGTGCTGTCCCCTCCCAGATTTATCTACTTTTCTTCAACACAGTCATACTTTTATCTTTCTATTACTGTTCCCTCATCCACACTTCTTCTGTTCCCTAACCTTAATAAACAAGCAGCCATAAGTTTTTGAAACTAATAAATACAATTATTTAATAAAAAAAAAAGCAATACAGTTTGAGAATAAGTAAGTGCTTATAAGTGAAGTAAGTGTGTAAGTAAGTGCTTACAAAAATATAAAATAAATAAATAACATTCGAAAAAAATCTGACTAGCACTACCTGTAGAAAATCAACAAGCAACACAAAATGGAAATGGTCTTACTGATCTTTATTTAATCATATTCATGCAGCAACTAAATTGGTAATGGTTGCTGGTTCTGGATTCCCAGTATGGCATTGCATATTGTGAATAATCCCGGTCTTTCCCTGTCAATTCAAAATTACATCCAAACAATAAAACTTCTGAAGAGTTCCCATTTTAAAAAAGTAATGCATTAAGTGAGATGAAGTTGCTGATTCAGCTTTCTGCCCTACATGTCAGAAAAAAGTAACAGTTTTACTGCAGATTTTCATTAAAACATTCAGATGGCCTGTATTACCTTTTCACATACTTTTTCACATTTTTCATATTTGACATTTTTGTTGCACCTTTATGAAAAAAAGACCTGCACATTTTGCACATCTTTTCATATTATACAACCTTATTTAATTTTTACTGAAAAATGTAGGATTTTATTCTACCCTTAACAGGCACCAGAATAGGCTTACACTATTAGAAATAAGTGCCATACTAATAAAGTTGTACTACATTCAGTTTCCATTAAGACAGGCCCTCAGATTCACTAACCTTCTGTGCAGGACTAACTTAACCCAGCATGGAAGTGCCTGTTTAGGAGCAGGATGGAATCGCACTATGCATAGTAACAAGGTGTGCTGCCCGAGCTCCTAGGCGTACATGGAGTGTGTACGAGTGCAGGGGGCATGTCTGAAAGCAGAGCTCTCAGAATAAACATGCCCCTGCAATGTAGAACAACAGAAGGTGTTAAAAAATAAGTGAGATCACTCATAGGTGTCCTCATATCCCCACCAATAGTCCCCCATGTGTAAAACAGCAAACAGTACATAAAAATCAAATGAAGAAACCCCTTTATTTATTTTTTTTAAATCCGAGTACAGCTAACCGTAGGTGTGCGGATGTGCCCATTGCTTAGCTATGGCTAAAGCAGCTTAAAAGGCTGAAGAGGATAACAAAGAAGATATATGTAAATGAAGCAGCATAGCAACAGTGTAGTGGGCAGGGCACTCACCTAATAATTAGGCATTCCTGGTTCGAGTCCAACTGTATTACAGTCTATTTTACATGGCAAAGCACATTATAACCGATATTTATGTTGAAAAACCCATGAAAAAACATATATTTATGAACTGGAGTACTGTAGGAAATGCACATGTGAAGAGTCAGTGTCATAATGAATAAGGCACTAGTAAGCAGGTTTAAGCACAAATAAGCAGTAGTATGCATATGTAAGCACTAGTAAGCATGTTTAAGTGCATTTGCATGGGGGTAAGCATTGCCTACACAGATTAAGCAAAGGAGAAGCTCTCTGAGTGTAAGAAACTGTAACCAGAAGTAAGTACTGCTTAGCTCTGCGCAAACCCGCTTACAACTTCTTTAAAGTGCCTTAACTACTCTGTATCCAATGGCCCATGTTCTGCCCAGCAACAAAATCATCAGCCTCTGCATGGCTTGAACCCAAGACCCTGTACACTACAGTCACAATAGTTAACCACTAAGCCATCATAACAGTACATACAATTGAGGTTTTAACAAACAAATTCCCAACAAAGGAAATCAAACCGAACATGTGAAAGGAATCTATGTACAGGGTGATGTTGTATAACCTACTACATAACATACATATGTAAACTGGAGTACTGCAGTAAGGCCAGATGTGAGGTGTTATTGTAATAAAGTGTTGAAGTCCCCAGGACCCCATACAATGTATGCACACATGAATCACGGATACCAGACACATATATAGCATGTAACAAATAATAAATCAAAGCCAAAAGGAAAATATAATGCAAACTAAATATTAAGCAATGCTAAGCATTGCACAACTCAGCTTAGTTGGGGTAAGCAATGTGTAGGCCGGCTAACTCAATCTGCCAAGTGGTATGCCCCTTTAAGCAATGCCAACATTAGATAAGCAGGTGTGCCCATAGGTTAGCCTTTTCAAAACCATCCAATCATGGGAAAGTGTGGGAAATCGGGAGTATTTAAACCCCACAGGCACCAATAATTCCCATAACTGGTTGCAGCTCCCTACTGTAGGCAGAATGGCTGGGGTTGGGGAAGACACTCGATTCAGAGCACAACGCTGGGCCACCCAGAAGTCCGGATTCACAGTATGGCTCCTGGTAAAACACCATGAGGAGAGACTACTGCAGGGCCAGTACCAGGGCTCTAAGTATAAAGTGGAGGCCTGGGACAGTCTCGCCCGTGACCTCACCAGTGCCACTGGTATCCCCCGGACTGTTGAGCAGGTCAGGCATCACCATGCTGACCTGAAGCAGTGGAGGGGTTCTCTCTTGGACCAGTGGATCCAAGAAGCAAGGCAGATGGCCAGTGCCCCAGCACTAAGTACCCATTCTACTACATAGATAATGATTACCTAACTTGTGTATACTATAGATAGGTAATGGCTAAATATCACTGTATTTCTCTGACAGCTGCCGATGAGCAGGCTGTGAACCAGCAAACCCATGCTGCTAGGCTGCAAAGGCTGTGTCGCAAAGCAGGTTAGTAATATTCCTGCATGTACTGCATAACAAATAAATATAACAGTTCTGGAAAGTGTTGTACCAGTAAATAAGTGTAATTTGAATAAAAGAAATCGAGCTGTTAATTTCTAATGGTGTATTCTTTATAAATATACTTTGATGCGTGTCCCTGTTAATGGTTATGTTGATTATAAAATCTGGTTAAAGGGGCCATTGAACATAGGAGATTCAGAAACATTGAAGTCCAATCTCTATAGACATGAGGATTAACGAAATTAACGCAATTTAATCAAGTGTATGTGATGTAATTTTCCACAACGCAGGGTTTGAATCCAGATAGAAGTGTAGCAAATAACCCACAACTGTACAGATTTGCAGAATGTTCAGATAAAACTTAGCAAATTAACCACAACTGACAGTTGGAGAATGTTCAGTAGTTGCTTAGCATAATATACCTCACTGCGCGTCAGATGTCAGATATGGCAAATCTCCCCTACTGTTCTGCACATGTCGATAAAGAAATTGCGCCTAACTGCCCTACAAGTCAGTGATAAGAAATGTAGAATCTGCATTAATCAAGTGATGAACATAAAAAATGTAAACACCTGCATTGTAGCCTTCCCCAAAATGTTGAACATTAAATATGTATAACATCACCGAACTTGGAGTTGTGTAGATTGTAGGTAGTGTTAACCAAAGTCTGAGTATTAGTAGTAGGTAGGTAACCAGATGTTTACGCTAAACAGAAGGGGTAGTGTAGAAACCAGGTATGTAATATTTCTCAACAGAAACGGAGTGTGTAGAAACTTAGAGTACAATATTTCTCAACAATACAGTAAGTGGTAGTTATAAACAAGACAATACTATACAAAATTGTAAAATAAGGATTAGTGTAATTAAATTAACACCTCAGTGCAAAAATTAAACACATAATGTTGTAATACTTTTACCCTTCCTATTGAAAAAATATTCACATTGGGCTTCATTCATGTTAATATCCTATTGGTTTATAATATCCATTGTTTAATGGCCATGTTTCCCATATTGGTGCTGCTCCACTGAACTGATCTTTGGGAATGGATTTCCATATGGTTCTATCCCAACTGTGTAAACTGTATCTTTTAAGGAAACCATGCGGGTTAAAAACTGTCGTGACATGCACTACTTCTAAAAGCAACCACCTTGGGAGCTGGCCTCCCATGCCCACCCGTGGTGGACGCACAGAATGGGGCCGCCGGGCCCTCCAGGCCTGACCACTGGTCTGCCAGGATGGGCTCGCCCGGGGGTCGGGGACCGTTACACCATAGGTCTGGCCAGGGGACTGCAAAAAGCCAGACACCACTTGGGCGTGGAATAGGGTGACCCGCCCTTGCCCAGCCAGCCCCTTGGGGCCTGGGTGATTACTCCCGGGGGTCACCCACTGTTCATTTCTATCTTGTGCTTAACCCCCCCCCCCAATTCTACTCCCTACCACTTTTCTTCTGAAAAAACACTCCCAAAAACTCCCCTACCAACTCCATTCACTGAAAAAAAGAATCTGTCCACAAAAACCCCATATGTGTCCAACCCGTATGACACATTACTCAATACAATTATTAGTGTTCTAAAGGGTTGATCCACACTCCCAAACTGTTTTTCCTTCTGTTCCTTGTCCTTTCACCTTAGACCCCTTATTTTCCTAGTTTCCTTTGTCCCCTTTTTCATTTTAGAACCCTTTACTTTTAAAGTAGCAAGGTAACTGGTAAGCATTTAAGCACAGTAAGAGTTTAAGAGTTGCAGGCTAAGCAACCACACAACATTAAAGCTAATGTTAAATTGTACCAATGCTGCTTCCCAGCAACCAAAAACCCCTCAACTGCTAACCTAACATGTTCAATCCATGCTTAGAAAAATAAACGTTCAAACTCACCCAGCCGCACCAAGACAAGATTAAACAACATCTAGATTAAATTTTGTTTAAAATATCACCCGTCACATACATACGAAATTAAAATTAATTATTTTTATATATTAATTCTAAAATAACATATTATTTATATCATATATAATAATTATATAATATATTAATATATTCTAAATATAACAAATTAATATTGCAATATATACATGAAATCGCATGTAATATATGGGCAATATATTCTAATATAAAGCATACATTGTGGCAGAATACAAATATCACATAGTTATTAAAGAAGCAATATAATCTTTAGAATAGGCATCCAAGCAAGCGCAAAACACAATGTAGACCTAAGGGGTGAAGCCCCACAAATTTTAAAAACATCCCACCCCATAAACGCGTGAAATACTCAAAGTTGTTTCCCAAACAATGGAATGGCAAGATTTAATATCATCCACGAAATTTAGTGGTTGTTTCTGATCAGTTGCTTCAAAAAGAAGGTCTTCTTTTATTAAATTCATCACAATAAACATAAGGTTCTTTAAGTAGCATTTATGAGAGAATGTTTCCCTTTTTAAAAAGTCAAAAAATAAATACTGAGATTCCCTTTAAAATAATGCATTATAATAATTTATTGCTTTTGTTCATTAGAAAAAAGTAATTTTCCAATTTTCATAAAATCAACCTTATTTTTTACTATTTTAATTTTATTTACTTTTGATCAGAAAAACTCATATTTGAATATTTCATATATAAATTTTAATTTTAAAAGAGGATTCTACCTTCGTGCAGATATTTACCTATGAAAGTGCCCTAAAGTTGTATACATTTTTCCAAGCAGGTCCCAGATTCACATTCTTGAGCAGAGTCCGATAATCCCGGAGAGACGCAGATTTAAAATAGCCAAGCTCTAGGTTCTCACACAGGGCCTTGAAACAGCCAGAATAAAAATCCCTGAAGAAACCAAATTTAAAAACGAGTCAGGTTTTCCCAACATCCCCTGGTTTAAAAAAAGCTAAAATAAAGAAGAAACCCTTATTTTTTTAAAGAGTGCAGCTACCTAGGGGGGGCCTTCTCATGTAAAATTAAAGGCAAGAATAAAAAATTATGCAAAACAGAACAATATTATGGCGAGATCAAATGCACATTGGTCGTGTCCATGATAAGATATTTTCAGAAGCACAATAACATATTTGGCAAAACCCTGAAAATATTTGCTGGGTAGCAAATCACAGTAAGCAGGTAAAGTAAGATGTAAGATTAACCAAAAAGAGTAGCAACACTTAACTGTTAAGTTTTTAACATTGCCACCAGTTGCAGAAATAACTTGAGCTTAACCAAGGTACCTTAGTTTAACCACTACATCTTAAAGTCTACATTGTATAACCCCTTCTCCCCAAAAATAAACTCCCTTGAAAGCCTTCACAATGAGTGTTACCTGCACATAAAATATAATGAGTATAAAAAACAATTAATAGAATAAATAAAAAAGGCCATACAGTGTATGTTGATACGTACAAACAATATGTGAAATATATAAGCCAAGGATTATGAATAAATTTGAAGCCCCGGGCCCAACAGTTTGGGAACATGTTAGGTCAACCAATTGCATGTAAATTAAACAATGCCAAAGAAAATTGCAATAAATTAGCTCAACTCACAGAAGTGGGGAAACAGGTATTAACCACGCAAATATCCCCTTTCATCCACTTAGAAAAGGTGGTGGTAGCCCAAACAACATGGGAAAGGGGGTCGGTTTAAAAGGCCCTAACCCATAAGGTGCAGCCCTACAGGCAGAAGTGGGGTGGGAGCCCAGACCACAGGCCACCGGACCGACGGTAGGTCGGAAAAACCATGGAGAATGAGGGCCGACCAGGGTCCAGAAAGGGGGGGCCTGCCCACCAGTCCATTAACCCGAATGTACAGTGGATCAATGTGACTAACATGATTTTCTACAGTGGATCAGGAACAGAGCCATGCCCAGCCAAGCCTTCTAACATAGTAATATTCCTGCTGTACTAAAATATATACAATTAGTTTTCCTAAATGATGGAGGTGTACGAACCAGCTAGGCGAAGCTGTCTAAGGGTGAATATTTATATTAAAAAATATAACTCTGGAAATGTTGTACCCTAAAATGTTGTGTAGGTGATATAAAAGAATTGAAAGATGTCAAGTTTGAATAAAGTGTAATTTGATACAAGTTAAATCAGGTTGTCATTGCAATGGGAGTTGCAAAATAGATGTTGAAAATTCCCCATGTTGATGCATTAAATTTAACAAAGCAGTTGAATCCCAAGAGGTAGTATTAGCATAACTACAAACTTAAATTTTGCAAATTTCAATAGAAGCTGTAGCACAATTTTACCAAAACGCAGGGGTTGAATCCAGATAGTAGTTAGCATAATATACCCCCAACTGACAGTTTGAGAATGTTCAGTAGAAACTGTAGCAATAACCCCACTGTCGATGTAGATGTCAGATAATTTCAAGCTTTAACCTCCTGAAACGTGGCGAAGAGTAGAGCTTATGCATATATCCCCCAGCGCTGACATACAGAGTAATGAAATCCTGCTGTACTTCCCCAAATGTTGCGATCCAAAATGTCACTTAACTGACTTAAGCTGCAGATGAAAAAAGAGTATTGAAACAACTGATTGAGATTTAAATTTGCAGTATTAAAAATGTCTACACTACGTAAGTGAGATGTGAAACAAGTAGTATTTTACTCAACATGAATCTGGAGTATGTGTAGATTTTCAGGTAGTGTTAACAAGATTTCTCACAGTATAACAGTAAGGGTGTAGACTTATAACACATCAGATATACTTCTACAACATGAAATGGGGTAGTGTAAAACTGTAGGAAACATGATTTCTAAAGTTAAATAAGGGTAATATTTAAGACCTTCCACCTTCAATTAAAAATACCTAAAGAACAGGTAGTGTAATAAACATGTGGGAAATCCTATGTAAATTTAAAAAGGTTATGTTTTGCCTTTATACCCCTTTATGTGACAATAAATTGCACCTAATGGATGTGTCCCAATATTGTTGGCTATTCCATTGGTTATTATTTTTGGTTTCATGTGCTGTTAAAATATCCTATTGCTGTGACATGAAACTGATCTTTAAGCACTTGTCCATATGTGTCCTTGACCCACTGTAACTACTGGATGGAACCAGCATCTGCACCTGAATCTTTATTGCTCGACTTTAAATGCAATGCTCGGGAGCGGTCCAGGGACCTGTCCACTCAGCTGGCCATGGCCCAAAGCACAGGGAGTGAGACCCTCCTTTGGGCTGCATGGGAAAGGGCTGCCCCCTCAGCCGCACACACTTGGCCTGGGGGAAACCGGGGATAGCCACTCCATTTGGGGCTCATGGCAATTAATTCCCTCCCTCCATCACCCCCACAGCATTCCTGATGCATTGTGCCTGGTGGGACTACCACTTTCCATTTCTACTTCTCCAACTCCCTCCCTAAACCCCCTGTTCAAACTCCCCTTATGCATTTTTGTCTTGCTGTAACTGCAACTCTCCCAATATTTTCCCACCCACCCAGAAAAAAAATCTTCCCCAAAAATTATAAGCTGTCTTTTAAAGATGGACACATGTACTTCTAACTCACACACTATTTTTGTTTCCCCCCTTTACCATTACCCTATTTTTTAAGTTGCTAGGAAAAAGGAGTAGACTTAACAGCTAGCAAGGCTTTTCCCATGCTTCCTTTGCCCTTTTACATTTTTGAATTTATTTTTTAAAAAATTACTAACAAACACTTTAAAGCTAAAGGTTAACTGTTCAAGGCGTCTGCCACACTTTAACATTGAAGCTAACAGGATGAACCAAGAAGTGTTACCCAGCAACCAAAAAATAAATCTAATGTTAACCTTACCAGCCGGCTTTCCAGACAAAATAAACACTCTAGATAAGGACCTAAATACAAAATTTCAACTACATCTGATATAAATAATTATTTTAAAATATAATAATAAATAAAATTTAAAAATCTAATTATTTTGACATATATAATCAAAGCTACACATACTATATTTAACTATAATATAAATAATATTTAATATATATTATTATATATAAATATTATATATTTAAATATATAATTATATATATATATGCCCTAATCTGAATGCAATGCAACAACCATATGTCACCACGTTAATATGGGCCCAAAATAATCTTGTAGGATACCAAGTAAAAGTGCTAATATACTAAGGTTAATCCATAACGATGCAATGGCAGATTAACAAAACACATCCACTGAGTTAGGGGTAGGACTATCATCTTTAATGCTCCACCCAATAAAGTCCCTGATTCTAATTTATCCAATAACAGATTGCGTGGCCAGATGCATCTATAGATGTTTCCTGTATTTAATTATCACATAATCTGTTCCAAAAAGAATGCTTATGATTTATTTATCATTCTGCCAAAAATCAGAAGTTGGGTTTATCCCGTTCATTTATTAGAGCGTTTCCTTCAATAAATTCACAAATAAATTGAATTCCCTTTTAAAAAATGCATTTGAATATTTTATCACTTTTTAATTCGAAAAATGTTTTGGATTTTATTAAAAATTCAGATGCCGATATTTTACACTTTAATTTCATATTTAATTTTTGCATCTTTATAAAAGCCCAATTTCACAATTTTCAATATAACCTATTAATTTCTAAAAGAGGATTTATTCTATTAACAGTGCAAACTCCAAGTAGGCTACATAAATGTACACAGTTCCTAAGCAGGCCCAGATAAACCTCTGTGCAGAAGTTTATAGGAGTCGTTAGGGCCATTCAAACAGTCCTGCCCAACCACTACATAATGAGAACTTTTGAAACGAGTCAGTAAAATGCCCCGTGTGCACAGAAGGTTTAAAAAAGCGAGTAAGGTTATATCCCAAACAGTCCCCTGTGTAAAGCAACATACTAAAAAAAGAGAACCTTTTTTTGCCATGCACACGGGTTTCCCTCAAGCAATTAAACATTAAAATGAAAATAAAAAAATTATGAATGAGACTAGAAATGATGGAGACATTCATAATAAAGGCACTGTTGCCCCGCTAAGAATTTTCATGGCAAGCACTATAACATTTTAGTGCAAACCCTGAAAAAATTAATAACGAGTAGAGAATGATGTAAGAACTGTAAGAATAAGACTGTAGCCTTAACCAATAAGGAAGCTACACTGTAAGCATGTTTGTCACAAAATCCTCACGTTAACAAGACTAACTAGTGAAGAAACTAACCAATTAAAGTCAAAATAAACAAATCCTAACATGATCAATGCCCTGTTGCCAGCACAATAAATTTGACGCTAACCAAATGTAACTAGTACGAGTAAACAGATTAAAATATAATAGTATAAAAACAAACAAATTCCCAACATAGGAAATCAAACCGAACATGTGAAAGGAATCTATGTACAGGGTGATGTTGTATAACCTACTACATAACATACATATGTAAACTGGAGTACTGCAGTAAGGCCAGATGTGAGGTGTTATTGTAATAAAGTGTTGAAGTCCCCAGGACCCCATACAATGTATGCACACATGAATCACGGATACCAGACACATATATAGCATGTAACAAATAATAAATCAAAGCCAAAAGGAAAATATAATGCAAACTAAATATTAAGCAATGCTAAGCATTGCACAACTCAGCTTAGTTGGGGTAAGCAATGTGTAGGCCGGCTAACTCAATCTGCCAAGTGGTATGCCCCTTTAAGCAATGCCAACATTAGATAAGCAGGTGTGCCCATAGGTTAGCCTTTTCAAAACCATCCAATCATGGGAAAGTGTGGGAAATCGGGAGTATTTAAACCCCACAGGCACCAATAATTCCCATAACTGGTTGCAGCTCCCTACTGTAGGCAGAATGGCTGGGGTTGGGGAAGACACTCGATTTAGAGCACAACGCTTGGCCACCCAGAAGTCCGGATTCACAGTATGGCTCCTGGTAAAACACCATGAGGAGAGACTACTGCAGGGCCAGTACCAGGGCTCTAAGTATAAAGTGGAGGCCTGGGACAGTCTCGCCCGTGACCTCACCAGTGCCACTGGTATCCCCCGGACTGGTGAGCAGGTCAGGCATCACCATGCTGACCTGAAACAGTGGAGGGGTGATCTCTTGGACCAGTGGATCCAAGAAGCAAGGCAGATGGCCAGTGCCCCAGCACTAAGTACCCATTCTACTACATAGATAATGATTACCTAACTTGTGTATACTATAGATAGGTAATGGCTAAATATCACTGTATTTCTCTGACAGCTGCAGATGAGCAGGCTGTGAACCAGCAAACCCATGCTGCTAGGCTGCAAAGGCTGTGTCGCAAAGCAGGTTAGTAATATTCCTGCATGTACTGCATAACAAATAAATATAACAGTTCTGGAAAGTGTTGTACCAGTAAATAAGTGTATTGTGTATGGGATGTACTGAATAAACCAGACAATATGGCAGGAAGACTGTCATATAGGTTGCGTGGAAATAAAGGTGTAATATCTTGTGAATAAAAGTATAACCTCTTGAGTGCTTGTGTACATCCTGCTTTCATATGTTGTTGTAGTGTTGCATTCTATAAATAGTACTGTTGTATTAAGCAGTGCTCCCACACTGTTGAATGCAGTTAAAAGGTGTAGGAATTTCAGTATAACAATGCTGGAAGTCCCAAAAGGTCAGTCATATAGAACAACTGAGGGAGACTTAGACAGAAACCATTAGAATGCTTTGCACCAATTCTCTAATAGCACAGTGTACTGTGATGGCAACTGTAATATTTTTACCACACACAGCAGGGGTTTGAATCCCAAGAGTGGTAGTAAGTTGTATGCATAATCATACCCCACAACTGTACAGATTTTGCGAGAATGTTCAGATAGAAAGCTGTAGGCACAATTAGACCCAACAACTGTACAGAGTTGGATAGAATGTTCAGATAGTATGCTATAAGCATAATTATAACCATCAACTGAACAGCCTGTGGCAGAATGTTCAGGTAGTTAGCTGTATGCATAATCATACCCCTCAGCTGTTCTGATCAGTCCAGCATGTCCAGATAAATGGCCCAAATCTGCTGCCCGGTAACCTGTTCCCCTGACAAGTCAGTGTGCTGATCCAAGAAATGTAGCAGCTTATACTGACATATAATGCATAGTCAGACCTGAACATAAAAAGAGAATGTATATGGAAACAATCCTGTCATTGCAGCATCTCTCCCAAAGTGTATGACAGCTATTCCAAAATATGTCACATTAACACCTGCATCCTGTCAAGCCTTGACCAGAGTGTGTGCAATAACGAATTGTTAGGTATGTGTATAACATCAACACGGAATCTTGGAGTATGTGTAGTATTTGTCAGGTAGTGTTAACCAAGATGTTCTGCACAGCTATAACAAGTAAGAGGTGTAGACTGTAGGTATAACACAGGTCATGTATATACTTGTCTACAAGCATGAAATCTGGGAGTATGTGTAGAAACTGTCAGGTAGTGTTAACAATGATTTTCTCAACAGGTATAACAGGTAAGTGGTGTAGACTATACTTAAGACACAGTCCACGCATATACTAATCTACAAACATACCATTGTACAAAGTAAGGACATCGGGTAGTGTAATAATACATGTAAGGGACAGATCACTGCAGTGACTAAGAAAGTTGTGAAAACTACAGGGATATATTAGTTGTTAATTGACCTCTTACTCTCACCCCTTCCATATGTGCAACAATAACCTAATTGCACACCTCAATGGGTACGTGTACACTCCATACTATTGTTGGGACATATGTCCTATTGGTTTATAATTATTCACATTTGGTTCTATGCATGTGCCATGTTAAAATACTCCCATATTGGTGGCATGCTGCCATCAATGAAATCTGCATGCTGTTGTAATGGCCACTGTTGTCCCATATATGTGTTCTGCTTGATCTCCAACTGTGGTAAACTGGTATCTTGGGTTAATGGGAATACCTATGCATGCGGTTAAAACTAATCCTGAATGCTGTTGACTATGACTAACTGATATCTTTCTTAAAACTGCAACACCATAGCTCGTATGGGATAGCTGGTTCCAGTGGACCCACCTGTCCCACCTCAGCTGGCCATGGCACCAGGCACCAGCACATCTGGGGCCCAGCCTGAGACCTCCTCCTCTATTGGACCTGCACCACGTTCGGGTGGAACTGCCACAGAGGATGGGGCTCTGCCCCCCGGGAGCGGGGTCGGAGAGGTACCTGTTACACACAATCAGGTTCTGGCCATGGTGCATAAGGAGCTTGACAAGGAGATTCGAGACCAGTTACACCATCTTGAGGGCTGCATGGCACAATTAGAGGGTGACCCTGCCCCTCCTATCCAGCCCCCAGCACAGCCACCTTTGGGGCCGTGGAGGTGCAGTGGTGACTGCCCATGGGTGGGGACCTCAGTCCCACTGTTTCCATTTGGGGGCTCATGGGCTTGTGACTTCCAAACTCCCCTCCCCGTCCAAGGTGTTCACCCCCACATGTGTCATATACCTCCCCTGTATCCATCTTGTTTGTCTTGTCTGTTAACTTAACCAACCTACCTCCCCAAATATACCTACTACCCCTACCCAACATCCCACTCTCACCTGAAAAAGAAAAAAAAAGGCAATCTGTTCCCACAAAAAAATCTCGCCCCATACATAGCTGTCCATTTCGCACAACTGTCCATTGGACACATGTAATCTGGTCTAACTGGCATCACAACTTATTATTGTTGTTCTCACCCCCACCCAGGGGTTTGAGTGACCACATCTACCTCCAAATACAGTGTTTATGTACAGCTGTTGCTGTAGAAGAAATGGACAGCTATGTACCTTCCATACAGCCTTCCAGCACACCCCTGGCTATTTTCCCTACTGTCTTTCCCTCTTTGTGCCCCTTTTTTCACCATTTTTATGAACCCCTTTTTATTTTCTTTTAAAGAAATTAGCATAGGGGTAAGCTGGAGTAAGCACTTTTAAGCAGCAGTAAGCAGGTTTAAGACTGTTTACAAGGCGGTAAGCAATGCCTACACTGGTTAAGCAATGTAGAAGCTAACTGAGTGTAAGAAGTTGTAACCAGAAGTTAGCAGTGCTTACCTCCACGCAAACCCACACAAACCCACTTACAACTGCTTAAAGTGCCTTAATCACTCTGTATCCAATGGCCCGTGCTTTGCCCAGCAACAAAATAAACAGCCTCTGCAAGACTCGCACCCAGGACCCTGCACACCATAGACAAAGTGATTTACAACTAAGCCATGCTAGATATAAATAAATCTGATGTTTTCAGAAACATATCACCCAGTCCAGGCATGCAACAGTACAGAGAATGTATAACAACATCTAGATGTATGTGTGTGTACATATATTAATATCTAAACAGCTACAACATATCTATATCTGTATATCTATATATATATATATATATATATATATATATATATATATAATATATATATATTTCTAAAAATATATACATATATATTAATATATATGCACATATATACATGCAAATGCCTGCATCGATACATATATGGGTCTACACCTATATGTCTACATATACACAGCAAGTTACATATGTGTGCGCAGATATATATCTATGTAGGTATATACGGACATAGTTATATATATGTAAGCAGATATATATATCTATATAGGTATATATGGCCATACATCTGTAGATGGCAATGGCAGATTAACAAAAACACATATGTCCACATGCACCGTTAATGGGGATGAGAGGCCCCACACTATACATCTTGTACGAATAGGCATCCCACCCCCACAGTCAAACACGTCCGCCCTGCAATATACTACCAAGTGTTGTAGATCCAATAACCAGGACTTGACACGACATGGGCACAAGATGTTAACAGTACTACATCCCACCTGTATGATTTCAGGCTGGTATTGGTAACATATCATGCAGTACAGTCTGCCTTCCAACACAAAATGGAAATGGTCTTACTGATTTTTATTTAATCATATCCATGCAGCAACTAAATCAGTAATGGTTGCTGGTTCTGGATTCCCAGTATGGCATTGCTTATTGAGAAGAATCCCGGTCTTTCCCTGTCAATTAAAAATGTCATCCAAACAATAAAACTACTGAAGAGTTCCCATTTTAAAAAGTAATGCATTAAGTGAGATGAAGTTGCTGATTCAGCTTTCTGCCTTACATGTCAGAAAAAAAGTAAGTTTTACTGCAGATTTTCATTAAAACATTCAGATGGCCTGTATTACCTTTTCACATACTTTTTCACATTTTTCATATTTGACATTTTTGTTGCATCTTTATGAAAAAAAGACCTGCATATTTTGCACATATTTTCATATTATACAACCTTATTTAATTTTACTGAAAAATGTAGGATTTTATTCTACCCTTAACAGATGCCAGAATATTCTTACACTA
This sequence comes from Protopterus annectens, assembly GCF_019279795.1. Lineage (NCBI taxonomy): Eukaryota > Metazoa > Chordata > Ceratodontiformes > Protopteridae > Protopterus > Protopterus annectens. The sequence continues at coordinate 212,334,951 of NC_056744.1, read as the reverse complement.
TTAGAAATATGTGCCATACTAATAAAGTTGTACTACATTCTGTTTCCATTAAGGCAGGTCCCCAGATTCACTAACCTTCTGTGCAGGACTAGTTTAGTCCTGCATGGAAGTGCCCGTTTAGGAGCAGGACGGCATTGCATATTAACAAGGTGCACTGCCCAAGCTCCTAGGCTTACATGGAGCATGTACGAGAGCAGGGGTCATCTCTGAAAGCAGAGCTCTCAGAATAAAAATGCCCCTGCAATGTAGAACAGCAGAAGGTGTTAAAAAATAAGCGAGATCGCTCATAGGTGTCCTCATATCCCCACCAACAGTCCCCCATGTGTACAACAGCAAACAGTACATAAAAATCAAATGAAGAAACCCCTTTATTTTTTTTTTGAAAACCGAGTGCAGCTAACCGTAGGTGCGCGGGTGTGCCCATTACATAGCAATGGTTAAAACAGCTTAAAAGGCTGAAGAGGATAACAAGGAAGATATATGCAAATGAAGCAGCATAGCAATAGTGTAGTGGGCAGAGCATTCACCTAATAAGCAGGCATTCCTGGTTCGTGTCCCACTGCATCACAGTATATTTTACATGGCAAAGCACATTATAACCAATATTTATGTTGCAAAACCCATGAAAAAACATATATTTATGAACTGGAGTACTGCAGGAAATGCACATGTGAAGAATCAGTGTCATAATGAATAAGGCACTAGTAAGCACGTTTAAGCACAAATAAGCAGTAGTACGCATATGCACTAGTAAGCATGTTTAAGTGCATTTGCATGGGGGTAAGCATTGCCTACACAGATTAAGCAGAGTAGAAGCTAACTGAGTGTAAGAAACTGTAACCAGAAGTAAGTACTGCTTAGCTCTGCGCAAACCCACTTACAACTGCTTTAAAGTGCCTTAACCACTCTGTATCCAATGGCCCATGTTCTGCCCAGCAACAAAATAAACATCCTCTGCACGGCTTGAACCCAAGACCCTGTACACTACAGTGACAGTAGTTAACCACTAAGCCATCATAAAAGTACATACAATTGAGGTATAAAAAAACAAACAAATCCTCAACATAGGAAATCAAACTGAACATGTGAAAGGCATCTATGCACAGTGTGATGTTGTATGACCTGCTACATAACAAATATGTGAACTGGAGTACTGCAGTAAGACCAGATGTGAGGTGTTATTGTAATAAAGTTTTGAAGCCCCCAGGGCCCCATACAGTGTATGTACACATGAATTACGGATACCAGACACATATATAGCATGTAAAAAATAATAAATCAATGCCAAAAGGAAAATATAATGCAAACTAAATATTAAGCAATGCTAAGCATTGCACAGCTCAGCTTAGTTGGGGTAAACAATGTGTAGGCTGGCTAACTCAATCTGCAAATGGTATGCCCCTTTAAACAATGCCAACATTAGATAAGCAGGTGTGCCCATAGGTTAGCCTTTTCAAAACCATCCAATCATGGGAAAGTGTGGGAAATCAGGCGTATTTAAACCCCACAGGCACCAATAATTCCCATAACTGGTTGCAGCTCCCTACTGTAGGCAGAATGGCTGGGGTTGGGGTAGGCACCCAATTTAGAGCACAGCACTGGGCCACCCAGGAGTCCGGATTCACGGTATGGCTCCTGGTAAAACACCATGAGGAGAGACTACTGCAGGGCCAGTACCAGGGCTCTCAGTATAAAGTGGAGGCCTGGGACAGTCTCGCCCATGACCTCACCAGTGCCACTGGTAACCCCCGAACTGGTGAGCAGGTCAGGCATCACCATGCTGACCTGAAGCAGTGGAGGGGTGATCTCTTGGACCAGTGGATCCAAGAAGCAAGGCAGATGGCCAGTGCCCCAGCACTAAGTACCCATTCTACTACATAGATAATGATTACCTAGCTTGCGTATACTATAAATAGGTAGTAGCTAAATATCACTGTATTTCTCTAACAGCTGCAGATGAGCAGGCTGTGAACCAGCAAGCCCATGCTGCTAGGCTGCAAAGGCTGTGTCTCAAGGCAGATTAGTAATATTCCTGCATGTACCTCATAACAAATAAATATAACAGTTCTGGAAAGTGTTGTACCACTAAATAAGTGTATTGTGTATGAGATGTACTGAATAAACCAGACAATATGGCAGGAAGACTGTCATATAGGTTGCGTGGAAATAAAGGTGTAATATGTTGTGAATACAAAGTATAACCTCTGGAGTGATTGTGTACATCCTGCTTTCATATGTTGTTGTAGTGTTGCATTCTATAAATAGTAGTGTTGTATTAAGCAGTGTTCCCACACTGTTGACTGCAGTTAAAATGTGTAGGAATTTCAGTATAGCAATGTTGGAAGTCCCAAGAGGTCAGTCATATAGAACAACTGAGGGAGACTTAGACAGAAACCATTAGAATGCTTTGCACCAATTCTCTAATAGCACAGTGTACTGTGATGTCAACTGTAATATTTTTACCACACACAGCAGGGGTTTGAATCCCAAGAGTGGTAGTAAGTTGTATGCATAATCATACCCCACAACTGTACAGATTTTGCGAGAATGTTCAGATAGAAAGCTGTAGGCACAATTAGACCCAACAACTGTACAGAGTTGGTTAGAATGTTCAGATAGTATGCTATAAGCATAATTATAACCATCAACTGAACAGCCTGTGGCAGAATGTTCAGGTAGTTAGCTGTATGCATAGTCATACCCCTCAGCTGTTCTGATCAGTCCAGCATGTCCAGATAAATTGTCCAAATCTGCTGCCTGGTAACCTGTTCCCCTGACAAATCAGTGTGCTGATCCAAGAAATGTAGCAGCTTATACTGACATATAATGCATAGTCAGACCTGAACATAAAAACAGAATGTATATGGAAACAATCCTGTCATTGTAGCATCTCTCCCAAAGTGTATGACAGCTATTCCAAAATATGTCACATTAACACCTGCATCCTGTCAAGCCTTGACCAGAGTGTGTGCAATAACGAATTGTTAGGTATGTGTATAACATCAACATGGAATCTTGGAGTATGTGTAGTATTTGTCAGGTAGTGTTAACCAAGATGTTCTGCACAGCTATAACAAGTAAGAGGTGTAGACTGTAGGTACAACACAGGTCATGTATATACTTGTCTACAAGCATGAAATCTGGGAGTATGTGTAGAAACTGTCAGGTAGTGTTAACAATGATTTTCTCAACAGGTATAACAGGTAAGTGGTGTAGACTATACTTAAGACACATTCCACGCATATACTAATCTACAAACATACCATTGTACAAAGTAAGGACATCGGGTAGTGTAATAATACATGTAAGGGAAAAGATCACTGCAGTGACTAAGAAAGTTGTGAAAACTACAGGGATATATTAGTTGTTAATAGACCTCTTACTCTCACCCCTTCCATATGTGTAACAATAACCTAATTGCACACCTCAATGGGTACGTGTACACTCCAAACTATTGTTGGGACATATGTCCTATTGGTTTATAATTATTCACATTTGGTTCTATGCATGTGCCATGTTAAAATACTCCCATATTGGTGGCATGCTGCCATCAATGAAATCTGCATGCTGTTGTAATGGCCACTGTTGTCCCATATATGTGTTCTGCTTGATCTCCAACTGTGGTAAACTGGTATCTTGGGTTAATGGGAATACCTATGCATGCTGTTAAAACTAATCCTGAATGCTGTTGACTATGACTAACTGATATCTTTTTTAAAACTGCAACACCATAGCTCGTATGGGATAGCTGGTCCCAGTGGACCCACCTGTCCCACCTCAGCTGGCCATGGCACCAGGCACCAGCACATCTGGGGCCCAGCCTGAGACCTCCTCCTCTATTGGGCCTGCGCCACGTTCGGGTGGAACTGCCGCAGAGGATGGGGCTCTGCCCCCCGGGAGCGGGGTCGGAGAGGTACCTGTTACACACAATCAGGTTCTGGCCATGGTGCATAAGGAGCTCGACAAGGAGATTCGAGACCAGCTACACCATCTTGAGGGCTGCATGGCACAATTAGAGTGTGACCCTGCCCCTCCTATCCAGCCCCCAGCACAGCCACCTTTGGGGCCGTGGAGGTGCAGTGGTGACTGCCCGTGGGTGGGGACCTCAGTCCCACTGTTTCCATTTGGGGGCTCATGGGCTTGTGACTTCCAAACTCCCCTCCCCGTCCAAGGTGTTCACCCCCACATGTGTCATATACCTCCCCTGTATGCATCTTGTTTGTCTTGTCTGTTAACTGAACCAACCTACCTCCCCAAATATACCTACTACCCCTACCCAACATCCCACTCTCACCTGAAAAAGAAAAAAAAAGGCAATCTGTTCCCACAAAAAAATCTCGCCCCATACATAGCTGTCCATTTCGCACAACTGTCCATTGGACACATGTAATCTGGTCTAACTGGCATCACAACTTATTATTGTTGTTCTCACCCCCACCCAGGGGTTTGAGTGACCACATCTACCTCCAAATACAGTGTTTATGTACAGCTGTTGCTGTAGAAGAAATGGACAGCTATGTACCTTCCATACAGCCTTCCAGCACACCCCTGGCTATTTTCCCTACTGTCTTTCCCTCTTTGTGCCCCTTTTTCACCATTTTTATGAACCCCTTTTTATTTTCTTTTAAAGAAATTAGCATAGGGGTAAGCTGGAGTAAGCACTTTTAAGCAGCAGTAAGCAGGTTTAAGACTGTTTACAAGGCGGTAAGCAATGCCTACACTGGTTAAGCAATGTAGAAGCTAACTGAGTGTAAGAAGTTGTAACCGGAAGTTAGCAGTGCTTACCTCCACGCAAACCCACACAAACCCACTTACAAATGCTTAAAGTGCCTTAATCCCTCTGTATCCAATGGCCCGTGCTTTGCCCAGCAACAAAATAAACAGCCTCTGCAAGACTCGCAACCCAGGACCCTGCACACCATAGACAAAGTGATTTACAACTAAGCCATGCTAGATATAAATAAATCTGATGTTTTCAGAAACATATCACCCAGTCCAGGCATGCAACAGTACAGAGAATGTATAACAACATCTAGATGTATGTGTGTGTACATATATTAATATCTAAACAGCTACAACATATCTATATCTGTATATCTATATATATATATATATATATATATATATATATATATATATATATATAATATATATATATTTCTAAAAATATATACATATATATTAATATATATGCACATATATACATGCAAATGCCTACATCGATACATATATGGGTCTACACCTATATGTCTACATATACACAGCAAGTTACATATGTGTGCGCAGATATATATCTATGTAGGTATATACGGACATAGTTATATATATGTAAGCAGATATATATATCTATATAGGTATATATGGCCATACATCTGTAGATGGCAATGGCAGATTAACAAAAACACATATGTCCACATGCACCGTTAATGGGGATGAGAGGCCCCACACACTATACATCTTGTACGAATAGGCATCCCACCCCCACAGTCAAACACGTCCGCCCTGCAATATACTACCAAGTGTTGTAGATCCAATAACCAGGACTTGACACGACATGGGCACAAGATGTTAACAGTACTACATCCCACCTGTATGATTTCAGGCTGGTATTGGTAACATATCATGCAGTACAGTCTGCCTTCCAACACAAAATGGAAATGGTCTTACTGATTTCTATTTAATCATATCCATGCAGCAACTAAATCAGTAATGGTTGCTGGTTCTGGATTCCCAGTATGGCATTGCTTATTGAGAAGAATCGGTCTTTCCTGTCAATTAAAAATGTCATCCAAACAATAAAACTACTGAAGAGTTCCCATTTTAAAAAGTAATGCATTAAGTGAGATGAAGTTGCTGATTCAGCTTTCTGCCTTACATGTCAGAAAAAAAGTAAGTTTTACTGCAGATTTTCATTAAAACATTCAGATGGCCTATATTACCTTTTCACATACTTTTCACATTTTTCATATTTGACATTTTTGTTGCATCTTTATGAAAAAAAGACCTGCATATTTTGCACATATTTTCATATTATACAACCTTATTTAATTTTACTGAAAAATGTAGGATTTTATTCTACCCTTAACAGATGCCAGAATATTCTTACACTATTAGAAATATGTGCCATACTAATAAAGTTGTACTACATTCTGTTTCCATTAAGGCAGGTCCCCAGATTCACTAACCTTCTGTGCAGGACTAGTTTAGTCCTGCATGGAAGTGCCCGTTTAGGAGCAGGACGGCATTGCATATTAACAAGGTGCACTGCCCAAGCTCCTAGGCTTACATGGAGCATGTACGAGAGCAGGGGTCATCTCTGAAAGCAGAGCTCTCAGAATAAAAATGCCCCTGCAATGTAGAACAGCAGAAGGTGTTAAAAAATAAGCGAGATCGCTCATAGGTGTCCTCATATCCCCACCAACAGTCCCCCATGTGTACAACAGCAAACAGTACATAAAAATCAAATGAAGAAACCCCTTTATTTTTTTTTTGAAAACCGAGTGCAGCTAACCGTAGGTGCGCGGGTGTGCCCATTACATAGCAATGGTTAAAACAGCTTAAAAGGCTGAAGAGGATAACAAGGAAGATATATGCAAATGAAGCAGCATAGCAATAGTGTAGTGGGCAGAGCATTCACCTAATAAGCAGGCATTCCTGGTTCGTGTCCCACTGCATCACAGTATATTTTACATGGCAAAGCACATTATAACCAATATTTATGTTGCAAAACCCATGAAAAAACATATATTTATGAACTGGAGTACTGCAGGAAATGCACATGTGAAGAATCAGTGTCATAATGAATAAGGCACTAGTAAGCACGTTTAAGCACAAATAAGCAGTAGTACGCATATGCACTAGTAAGCATGTTTAAGTGCATTTGCGTGGGGGTAAGCATTGCCTACACAGATTAAGCAGAGTAGAAGCTAACTGAGTGTAAGAAACTGTAACCAGAAGTAAGTACTGCTTAGCTCTGCGCAAACCCACTTACAACTGCTTTAAACTGCCTTAACCACTCTGTATCCAATGGCCCATGTTCTGCCCAGCAACAAAATAAACATCCTCTGCACGGCTTGAACCCAAGACCCTGTACACTACAGTGACAGTAGTTAACCACTAAGCCATCATAAAAGTACATACAATTGAGGTATAAAAAAACAAACAAATCCTCAACATAGGAAATCAAACTGAACATGTGAAAGGCATCTATGCACAGTGTGATGTTGTATGACCTGCTACATAACAAATATGTGAACTGGAGTACTGCAGTAAGACCAGATGTGAGGTGTTATTGTAATAAAGTTTTGAAGCCCCCAGGGCCCCATACAGTGTATGTACACATGAATTACGGATACCAGACACATATATAGCATGTACAAAATAATAAATCAATGCCAAAAGGAAAATATAATGCAAACTAAATATTAAGCAATGCTAAGCATTGCACAGCTCAGCTTAGTTGGGGTAAACAATGTGTAGGCTGGCTAACTCAATCTGCAAATGGTATGCCCCTTTAAACAATGCCAACATTAGATAAGCAGGTGTGCCCATAGGTTAGCCTTTTCAAAACCATCCAATCATGGGAAAGTGTGGGAAATCAGGCGTATTTAAACCCCACAGGCACCAATAATTCCCATAACTGGTTGCAGCTCCCTACTGTAGGCAGAATGGCTGGGGTTGGGGTAGGCACCCAATTTAGAGCACAGCACTGGGCCACCCAGGAGTCCGGATTCACGGTATGGCTCCTGGTAAAACACCATGAGGAGAGACTACTGCAGGGCCAGTACCAGGGCTCTCAGTATAAAGTGGAGGCCTGGGACAGTCTCGCCCGTGACCTCACCAGTGCCACTGGTAACCCCCGAACTGGTGAGCAGGTCAGGCATCACCATGCTGACCTGAAGCAGTGGAGGGGTGATCTCTTGGACCAGTGGATCCAAGAAGCAAGGCAGATGGCCAGTGCCCCAGCACTAAGTACCCATTCTACTACATAGATAATGATTACCTAGCTTGCGTATACTATAAATAGGTAGTAGCTAAATATCACTGTATTTCTCTAACAGCTGCAGATGAGCAGGCTGTGAACCAGCAAGCCCATGCTGCTAGGCTGCAAAGGCTGCGTCTCAAGGCAGATTAGTAATATTCCTGCATGTACCTCATAACAAATAAATATAACAGTTCTGGAAAGTGTTGTACCACTAAATAAGTGTATTGTGTATGAGATGTACTGAATAAACCAGACAATATGGCAGGAAGACTGTCATATAGGTTGCGTGGAAATAAAGGTGTAATATGTTGTGAATACAAAGTATAACCTCTGGAGTGATTGTGTACATCCTGCTTTCATATGTTGTTGTAGTGTTGCATTCTATAAATAGTAGTGTTGTATTAAGCAGTGTTCCCACACTGTTGACTGCAGTTAAAATGTGTAGGAATTTCAGTATAGCAATGTTGGAAGTCCCAAGAGGTCAGTCATATAGAACAACTGAGGGAGACTTAGACAGAAACCATTAGAATGCTTTGCACCAATTCTCTAATAGCACAGTGTACTGTGATGTCAACTGTAATATTTTTACCACACACAGCAGGGGTTTGAATCCCAAGAGTGGTAGTAAGTTGTATGCATAATCATACCCCACAACTGTACAGATTTTGCGAGAATGTTCAGATAGAAAGCTGTAGGCACAATTAGACCCAACAACTGTACAGAGTTGGTTAGAATGTTCAGATAGTATGCTATAAGCATAATTATAACCATCAACTGAACAGCCTGTGGCAGAATGTTCAGGTAGTTAGCTGTATGCATAGTCATACCCCTCAGCTGTTCTGATCAGTCCAGCATGTCCAGATAAATTGTCCAAATCTGCTGCCTGGTAACCTGTTCCCCTGACAAATCAGTGTGCTGATCCAAGAAATGTAGCAGCTTATACTGACATATAATGCATAGTCAGACCTGAACATAAAAACAGAATGTATATGGAAACAATCCTGTCATTGTAGCATCTCTCCCAAAGTGTATGACAGCTATTCCAAAATATGTCACATTAACACCTGCATCCTGTCAAGCCTTGACCAGAGTGTGTGCAATAACGAATTGTTAGGTATGTGTATAACATCAACATGGAATCTTGGAGTATGTGTAGTATTTGTCAGGTAGTGTTAACCAAGATGTTCTGCACAGCTATAACAAGTAAGAGGTGTAGACTGTAGGTACAACACAGGTCATGTATATACTTGTCTACAAGCATGAAATCTGGGAGTATGTGTAGAAACTGTCAGGTAGTGTTAACAATGATTTTCTCAACAGGTATAACAGGTAAGTGGTGTAGACTATACTTAAGACACATTCCACGCATATACTAATCTACAAACATACCATTGTACAAAGTAAGGACATCGGGTAGTGTAATAATACATGTAAGGGACAGATCACTGCAGTGACTAAGAAAGTTGTGAAAACTACAGGGATATATTAGTTGTTAATTGACCTCTTACTCTCACCCCTTCCATATGTGTAACAATAACCTAATTGCACACCTCAATGGGTACGTGTACACTCCAAACTATTGTTGGGACATATGTCCTATTGGTTTATAATTATTCACATTTGGTTCTATGCATGTGCCATGTTAAAATACTCCCATATTGGTGGCATGCTGCCATCAATGAAATCTGCATGCTGTTGTAATGGCCACTGTTGTCCCATATATGTGTTCTGCTTGATCTCCAACTGTGGTAAACTGGTATCTTGGGTTAATGGGAATACCTATGCATGCTGTTAAAACTAATCCTGAATGCTGTTGACTATGACTAACTGATATCTTTTTTTAAAACTGCAACTCCATAGCTCGTATGGGATAGCTGGTCCCAGTGGACCCACCTGTCCCACCTCAGCTGGCCATGGCACCAGGCACCAGCACATCTGGGGCCCAGCCTGAGACCTCCTCTTCTATTGGGCCTGCGCCACGTTCGGGTGGAATTGCCGCAGAGGATGGGGCTCTGCCCCCCGGGAGCGGGGTCGGAGAGGTACCTGTTACACACAATCAGGTTCTGGCCATGGTGCATAAGGAGCACGACAAGGAGATTCGAGACCAGCTACACCATCTTGAGGGCTGCATGGCACAATTAGAGTGTGACCCTGCCCCTCCTATCCAGCCCCCAGCACAGCCACCTTTGGGGCCGTGGAGGTGCAGTGGTGACTGCCCGTGGGTGGGGACCTCAGTCCCACTGTTTCCATTTGGGGGCTCATGGGCTTGTGACTTCCAAACTCCCCTCCCCGTCCAAGGTGTTCACCCCCACATGTGTCATATACCTCCCCTGTATGCATCTTGTTTGTCTTGTCTGTTAACTGAACCAACCTACCTCCCCAAATATACCTACTACCCCTACCCAACATCCCACTCTCACCTGAAAAAGAAAAAAAAAGGCAATCTGTTCCCACAAAAAAATCTCGCCCCATACATAGCTGTCCATTTCGCACAACTGTCCATTGGACACATGTAATCTGGTCTAACTGGCATCACAACTTATTATTGTTGTTCTCACCCCCACCCAGGGGTTTGAGTGACCACATCTACCTCCAAATACAGTGTTTATGTACAGCTGTTGCTGTAGAAGAAATGGACAGCTATGTACCTTCCATACAGCCTTCCAGCACACCCCTGGCTATTTTCCCTACTGTCTTTCCCTCTTTGTGCCCCTTTTTTCACCATTTTTATGAACCCCTTTTTATTTTCTTTTAAAGAAATTAGCATAGGGGTAAGCTGGAGTAAGCACTTTTAAGCAGCAGTAAGCAGGTTTAAGACTGTTTACAAGGCGGTAAGCAATGCCTACACTGGTTAAGCAATGTAGAAGCTAACTGAGTGTAAGAAGTTGTAACCGGAAGTTAGCAGTGCTTACCTCCACGCAAACCCACACAAACCCACTTACAACTGCTTAAAGTGCCTTAATCACTCTGTATCCAATGGCCCGTGCTTTGCCCAGCAACAAAATAAACAGCCTCTGCAAGACTCGCACCCAGGACCCTGCACACCATAGACAAAGTGATTTACAACTAAGCCATGCTAGATATAAATAAATCTGATGTTTTCAGAAACATATCACCCAGTCCAGGCATGCAACAGTACAGAGAATGTATAACAACATCTAGATGTATGTGTGTGTACATATATTAATATCTAAACAGCTACAACATATCTATATCTGTATATATATATATATATATATATATATATATATATATATATATATATATATATATATATAATATATATATATTTCTAAAAATATATACATATATATTAATATATATGCACATATATACATGCAAATGCCTACATCGATACATATATGGGTCTACACCTATATGTCTACATATACACAGCAAGTTACATATGTGTGCGCAGATATATATCTATGTAGGTATATACGGACATAGTTATATATATGTAAGCAGATATATATATCTATATAGGTATATATGGCCATACATCTGTAGATGGCAATGGCAGATTAACAAAAACACATATGTCCACATGCACCATTAATGGGGATGAGAGGCCCCACACACTATACATCTTGTACGAATAGGCATCCCACCCCCACAGTCAAACACGTCCGCCCTGCAATATACTACCAAGTGTTGTAGATCCAATAACCAGGACTTGACACGACATGGGCACAAGATGTTAACAGTACTACATCCCACCTGTATGATTTCAGGCTGGTATTGGTAACATATCATGCAGTACAGTCTGCCTTCCAACACAAAATGGAAATGGTCTTACTGATTTCTATTTAATCATATCCATGCAGCAACTAAATCAGTAATGGTTGCTGGTTCTGGATTCCCAGTATGGCATTGCTTATTGAGAAGAATCCCGGTCTTTCCCTGTCAATTAAAAATGTCATCCAAACAATAAAACTACTGAAGAGTTCCCATTTTAAAAAGTAATGCATTAAGTGAGATGAAGTTGCTGATTCAGCTTTCTGCCTTACATGTCAGAAAAAAAGTAAGTTTTACTGCAGATTTTCATTAAAACATTCAGATGGCCTGTATTACCTTTTCACATACTTTTCACATTTTTCATATTTGACATTTTTGTTGCATCTTTATGAAAAAAAGACCTGCATATTTTGCACATATTTTCATATTATACAACCTTATTTAATTTTACTGAAAAATGTAGGATTTTATTCTACCCTTAACAGGTGCCAGAATAGGCTTACACTATTAGAAATATGTGCCATACTAATAAAGTTGTACTACATTCTGTTTCCATTAAGGCAGGTCCCCAGATTCACTAACCTTCTGTGCAGGACTAGTTTAGTCCTGCATGGAAGTGCCCGTTTAGGAGCAGGACGGCATTGCATATTAACAAGGTGCACTGCCCAAGCTCCTAGGCTTACATGGAGCATGTACGAGAGCAGGGGTCATCTCTGAAAGCAGAGCTCTCAGAATAAAAATGCCCCTGCAATGTAGAACAGCAGAAGGTGTTAAAAAATAAGCGAGATCGCTCATAGGTGTCCTCATATCCCCACCAACAGTCCCCCATGTGTACAACAGCAAACAGTACATAAAAATCAAATGAAGAAACCCCTTTATTTTTTTTTTGAAAACCGAGTGCAGCTAACCGTAGGTGCGCGGGTGTGCCCATTACATAGCAATGGTTAAAACAGCTTAAAAGGCTGAAGAGGATAACAAGGAAGATATATGCAAATGAAGCAGCATAGCAATAGTGTAGTGGGCAGAGCATTCACCTAATAAGCAGGCATTCCTGGTTCGTGTCCCACTGCATCACAGTATATTTTACATGGCAAAGCACATTATAACCAATATTTATGTTGCAAAACCCATGAAAAAACATATATTTATGAACTGGAGTACTGCAGGAAATGCACATGTGAAGAATCAGTGTCATAATGAATAAGGCACTAGTAAGCACGTTTAAGCACAAATAAGCAGTAGTACGCATATGCACTAGTAAGCATGTTTAAGTGCATTTGCGTGGGGGTAAGCATTGCCTACACAGATTAAGCAGAGTAGAAGCTAACTGAGTGTAAGAAACTGTAACCAGAAGTAAGTACTGCTTAGCTCTGCGCAAACCCACTTACAACTGCTTTAAACTGCCTTAACCACTCTGTATCCAATGGCCCATGTTCTGCCCAGCAACAAAATAAACATCCTCTGCACGGCTTGAACCCAAGACCCTGTACACTACAGTGACAGTAGTTAACCACTAAGCCATCATAAAAGTACATACAATTGAGGTATAAAAAAACAAACAAATCCTCAACATAGGAAATCAAACTGAACATGTGAAAGGCATCTATGCACAGTGTGATGTTGTATGACCTGCTACATAACAAATATGTGAACTGGAGTACTGCAGTAAGACCAGATGTGAGGTGTTATTGTAATAAAGTTTTGAAGCCCCCAGGGCCCCATACAGTGTATGTACACATGAATTACGGATACCAGACACATATATAGCATGTACAAAATAATAAATCAATGCCAAAAGGAAAATATAATGCAAACTAAATATTAAGCAATGCTAAGCATTGCACAGCTTAGCTTAGTTGGGGTAAACAATGTGTAGGCTGGCTAACTCAATCTGCAAATGGTATGCCCCTTTAAACAATGCCAACATTAGATAAGCAGGTGTGCCCATAGGTTAGCCTTTTCAAAACCATCCAATCATGGGAAAGTGTGGGAAATCAGGCGTATTTAAACCCCACAGTCACCAATAATTCCCATAACTGGTTGCAGCTCCCTACTGTAGGCAGAATGGCTGGGGTTGGGGTAGGCACCCAATTTAGAGCACAGCACTGGGCCACCCAGGAGTCCGGATTCACGGTATGGCTCCTGGTAAAACACCATGAGGAGAGACTACTGCAGGGCCAGTACCAGGGCTCTCAGTATAAAGTGGAGGCCTGGGACAGTCTCGCTTGTGACCTCACCAGTGCCACTGGTAACCCCCGGACTGGTGAGCAGGTCAGGCATCACCATGCTGACCTGAAGCAGTGGAGGGGTGATCTCTTGGACCAGTGGATCCAAGAAGCAAGGCAGATGGCCAGTGCCCCAGCACTAAGTACCCATTCTACTACATAGATAATGATTACCTAGCTTGCGTATACTATAAATAGGTAGTAGCTAAATATCACTGTATTTCTCTAACAGCTGCAGATGAGCAGGCTGTGAACCAGCAAGCCCATGCTGCTAGGCTGCAAAGGCTGCGTCTCAAGGCAGATTAGTAATATTCCTGCATGTACCTCATAACAAATAAATATAACAGTTCTGGAAAGTGTTGTACCACTAAATAAGTGTATTGTGTATGAGATGTACTGAATAAACCAGACAATATGGCAGGAAGACTGTCATATAGGTTGCGTGGAAATAAAGGTGTAATATGTTGTGAATACAAAGTATAACCTCTGGAGTGATTGTGTACATCCTGCTTTCATATGTTGTTGTAGTGTTGCATTCTATAAATAGTAGTGTTGTATTAAGCAGTGTTCCCACACTGTTGACTGCAGTTAAAATGTGTAGGAATTTCAGTATAGCAATGTTGGAAGTCCCAAGAGGTCAGTCATATAGAACAACTGAGGGAGACTTAGACAGAAACCATTAGAATGCTTTGCACCAATTCTCTAATAGCACAGTGTACTGTGATGTCAACTGTAATATTTTTATCACATACAGCAGGGGTTTGAATCCCAAGAGTGGTAGTAAGTTGTATGCATAATCATACCCCACAACTGTACAGATTTTGCGAGAATGTTCAGATAGAAAGCTGTAGGCACAATTAGACCCAACAACTGTACAGAGTTGGTTAGAATGTTCAGATAGTATGCTATAAGCATAATTATAACCATCAACTGAACAGCCTGTGGCAGAATGTTCAGGTAGTTAGCTGTATGCATAGTCATACCCCTCAGCTGTTCTGATCAGTCCAGCATGTCCAGATAAATTGTCCAAATCTGCTGCCTGGTAACCTGTTCCCCTGACAAATCAGTGTGCTGATCCAAGAAATGTAGCAGCTTATACTGACATATAATGCATAGTAAGACCTGAACATAAAAACAGAATGTATATGGAAACAATCCTGTCATTGTAGCATCTCTCCCAAAGTGTATGACAGCTATTCCAAAATATGTCACATTAACACCTGCATCCTGTCAAGCCTTGACCAGAGTGTGTGCAATAACGAATTGTTAGGTATGTGTATAACATCAACATGGAATCTTGGAGTATGTGTAGTATTTGTCAGGTAGTGTTAACCAAGATGTTCTGCACAGCTATAACAAGTAAGAGGTGTAGACTGTAGGTACAACACAGGTCATGTATATACTTGTCTACAAGCATGAAATCTGGGAGTATGTGTAGAAACTGTCAGGTAGTGTTAACAATGATTTTCTCAACAGGTATAACAGGCAAGTGGTGTAGACTATACTTAAGACACATTCCACGCATATACTAATCTACAAACATACCATTGTACAAAGTAAGGACATCGGGTAGTGTAATAATACATGTAAGGGAAAAGATCACTGCAGTGACTAAGAAAGTTGTGAAAACTACAGGGATATATTAGTTGTTAATAGACCTCTTACTCTCACCCCTTCCATATGTGTAACAATAACCTAATTGCACACCTCAATGGGTACGTGTACACTCCAAACTATTGTTGGGACATATGTCCTATTGGTTTATAATTATTCACATTTGGTTCTATGCATGTGCCATGTTAAAATACTCCCATATTGGTGGCATGTTGCCATCAATGAAATCTGCATGCTGTTGTAATGGCCATTGTTTTCCTATATATGTGTTCTGCTTGATCTCCAACTGTTGTAAACTGGTATCTTGGGTTAATGGGAATACCTATGCATGCTGTTAAAACTAATCCTGAATGCTGTTGACTATGACTAACTGATATCTTTTTTAAAACTGCAACACCATAGCTCGTATGGGATAGCTGGTCCCAGTGGACCCACCTGTCCCACCTCAGCTCCATGGCACCAGGCACCAGCACATCTGGGGCCCAGCCTGAGACCTCCTCCTCTATTGGGCCTGCACCATGTTCGGGTGGAACTGCCGCAGAGGATCGGGCTCTGCCCCCCGGGAGCGGGGACGGAGAGGTACCTGTCACCCACAATCAGGTTCTGGCCATGGTGCATAGGGAGCTCGACAAGGAGATTCGAGACCAGCTACACCAGCTTGAGGGCTGCATGGCACAATTAGAGGGTGACCCTGCCCCTCCTATCCAGCCCCCAGCACAGCCACCTTTGGGGCCGTGGAGGTGCAGTGGTGACTGCCCATGGGTGGGGACCTCAGTCCCACTGTTTCCATTTGGGGGCTCATGGGCTTGTGACTTCCAAATATCCCTCCCCATCCAAGGTGTTCACCCCCACATGTGTCATATACTGCCTCTGTATGCATCTTGTTTGTCTTGTCTGCTAACTTAACCAACCTACCTCCCCAAATATACCTACTACCCCTACCCAACATCCCACTCTCACCTGAAAAAGAAAAAAAGGGCAATCTGTTCCCACAAAAAAATCTCACCCCATACATAGCTGTCCATTTCGCACACCTGTCCATTGAACACATGTAATCTGGTCTAACTGGCATCACAACTTATTATTGTTGTTCTCACCCCCACCCAGGGGTTTGAGTGTCCAAATCTATCTCCAAATACAGTGTTTATGCACAGCTGTTGCTGTAGAAGAAATGGACAGCTATGTACCTTCCCTACAGCCTTCCTGCACACCCCTGGCTATTTTTCCTACTGTCTTTCCCTCTTTGTGTCCCTTTTTTACCATTTTTATGAACCCCTTTTTATTTTCTTTTAAAGAAATTAGCATAGGGGTAAGCAGGAGTAAGCACTTTTAAGCAGCAGTAAGCAGGTTTAAGACTGTTTACAAGGCGGTAAGCAATGCCTACACTGGTTAAGCAATGTAGAAGCTAACTGAGTGCAAGAAGTTGTAACCGGAAGTTAGCAGTGCTTACCTCCACGCAAACCCACACAAACCCAATTACAACTGCTTAAAAGTGCCTTAATCACTCTGTATCCAATTGCCCGCATTTTGCCCAGCAACAAAATAAACAGCCCCTGCAAGACTCGCACCCAGGACCCTGCACACCATAGACAAAGTGATTTACAACTAAGCCATGCTAGATATAAATAAATCTGATGTTTTCAGAAACATATCATCCAGTCCAGGCATACAACAGTACAGTGAAGGTATACCAACATCTAGATGTATGTGTGTGTACATATATTAATATCTAAACAGCTACAACATATCTATATCTGTATATATATATATATATATATATATATATATATATATATATATATATATATGTACATATATACATGCAAATGCATATATCGATACATATATGTGTCTACACCTATATGTCTACATATACACAGCAAGTTACATATGTGTACGCAGATATATATCTATGTAGGTATATACGGACATATTTATATATATGTAAGCAAATATATATATCCATATAGGTATATATGGCCATACATCTGTAGATGGCAATGGCAGATTAACAAAAACACATATGTCCACATGCACCATTAATGGGGATGAGAGGCCCCACCCACTATACATCTTGTACGAATAGGCATCCCACCCCCACAGCCAAACACGTCCGCCCTGCAATACACTACCAAGTGTTGCAGATCCCATAACCAGGACCTGACATGACATGGGCACAAGATGTTAACAGTACTACATCCCACCTGTATGATGTCAGGCTGGTATTGGTAACATATCATGCAGTACAGTCTGCCTCCCATAGGAAATGTAAAATGTGGAAGCCATCAACATCCCCAGGATACAGATATACAGACACAGATATGCAGATATATATATATATATATATATATATATATATATATATAGATATATATATATATATAGATAGATATAGATATAGATATACATGTGACTACACATACACACGCAGATATATGTACAGTAAAATACATATGTAGAAGGTGCATACAATATGGAACAGCCACTATGCCTACAGTTAACACCTGAACAACTGGACACTGTATGGGCCACCCATACAAGTGACAATCGCTGCCTGCAACATATACCCACAAAGAAGTCAATGGAAAAATACACCACACACAAGTTTGCAGAAATGGAAAACCTTTAATTCTGTACTATTACATTTCTATACGCCATGTCATATAGCTGTTCAGACACTGACATCCATATAAAGAGAGTAATGCAACTGTGAAACAGTTATATTAATACAGTAGTCTGGAAAGGTTCACAACTCTTGCTGTCCAGGCCAAGCTCTTCAAATTGTACAATAATGAGGACAGACTGGGCCACAGGATACTAAACAATCAACAGTATGTAATGCAGGTGTATAGTTCAGCAGCCTCTATCTACACTCTCTACAAAATCACTAGGTGGTAAAGACATCATGTGATCAAATCATTTGTAACTGTTACATAACAAGGCATAACTGATAGCATCACAAGCACACTGACAAACAGAACAGTCTGTATGGCAGGAGGCAGTAGGCTTTCATTAACCCAGTTTATGTAAGTAATGTATATATAGGTGAAGTATACAGTACTGTACTTCCAGATACCTTAAGGCAGCTCACCCCTGATACCCCCACATTTTGTAACAGCCTAGGTCATTTATGGTGCCCCCCCGACTCAATAATAAAGGGACATATACCACTGTTACATACACTGGCCTCTGGAGTGCATAAGAGCACACATGTATTGTGTAGGTGATGCCCACACACATATATGGCCCCAGCCCCACCGTATGTGTGGGGGATACAACAGCAGTGGACTGATGGCAGCAATGGCAGTGTGATATACTCACAGCCCACTACAGAACAACCCCCGACAGCATGTCATATGTGCAAAGCTTGGTATGTAGGTGGAGGACAGAGGCTGGAACACAGGCACAAATGTGGAAAATTGTTGCCATACACTAAGCAAGTTGCTGGTGTTACAGGATAGTCTGCAACATACCCTTAGTCAGAGAATTGAGGTTAGAAACAGAAATGGATTTAGTCATGTACTGATAGCACCCAACACACACACTGCCAGTGAAATATCTGACACAAGACCTGTGTGGTGGACAGACAACACATGATAGGCACACTTCTGATCACCAAGAGGACAGACCCACAGTTGAGAGCTATGCAGACAGACTGCATTCCAGGGTAAACTAATATGTACATACACCATGTAACACCAGTACTATTCGAAGCATAACACAACTCTACTCACACTCTGTCTGTAGTTCCTGAACCTCCTACAAATATGTAGCTGCCCTCAGTGTGACAGTTCTCCTGTAAGAGGTATTGCTACCTGCTGTCTGTAACACTGATGCCCACACACAGGAAGGATGTCCATCACACAGGAAATGTAAAGGGACCACGCCCACATGATGTAGGGGTTTAGAGTAGGTGGTTGTCATGACAGTGGTAATTGGAAGTACTACATTAGTGTTATCATATATATATATGGCTATCTGGATAATAATATGTACATATATTTCCACCATATGTCCTGGGCATGGAGTGTAGCCCTACCCCAGCCTCTAGAGTCCCACAGTTGTAGGTGCAAGGGGATGTCAGGCATGTATAGCAGGTATATTAGTAGACTATTGATACTGTCATTGGGATTGTCTTCACAGACATGGTGTGTGTTGGAGGTCACATCTGCTTATAACATGTGTGCCATTGGCTACTGACAGTCATCCTAAGGACATCATAGTACAGTACCGCTGCTAGCAAGTAATGCCCCTGTGGACTGCAGCAGAGATATTGGCCAATATATGTGGACATTCTGACACACTCTGTACAGTCCAGAGGTATACACATAACCCCTTAGTGCTAAACATTTGTACCATGCCTGACAATATGGATGTAAACAGCCATGTAGATGGATATAACACATAATGACTGGAATACATTTGCCACCATAGGTTATGCATTCACACACCCCTGTCTGGCCTAACACATAATAACCACTGGTATAGGGGTGCCATGGCCACATACTACCCACTAGATATTAACATACATCTGTACAGCATACCACTGCTCTGTCTGACATACATAACTGTTAAGGGAGGCGTGGCAGTAGTACATCTGGCAAGTATCTGCACATGACATCTCACTGGGTATGTACACTAAGCTGCTAGGCATGTAACAATGCACTGTGCAGGCTACAGACAGACTGGCTCAACACTGGCCTACATCTCCTATGGAGGAATGCACATATACCTGCATATATAGCAGGCTCTACTGGCATGTCACAGCACAGGATAAGATACACCTGTGTGAAAGTGCATAACCACAACCAATGTGAACACAGCCACAGCCACATTTGTTAAGCTAGCATAATATTACAGTATATGGACTATCTGTTCGGCACCATCCTCATATGTGCCACTCACAGACTGACCCTACATATACTGGGCTGCTACACAGTTTGGTCTGATGGCTGTCTGTGGTATGGGACATGTGTGTGTATGACCCTACAAACATGTATGCCAATAGGGTACCATACAATGGTGCAGCATGTAACATCAGATAGGATGGGACCTAGAACAATGACATCTACCACAGTCTATACACAGGCTAAAGTACATATTAACAATACACACACTGTCGACATTCACCATAAGTACACAGACCTCAGTACTGTACAAACATCCACAGAATGTCCAGGTTATGTCATCAAATATAACCCCTACTGTACATAACATGTGTAGCAGTCTGATATCTCACTGGCTTGTTATCAGATATGATGACACTAATTATGGTGTACAGCACATATGCACCACTTCATGCACGACATATGTACACAGGTTGACAGAGTTGTGGCTGGAAGCACATACACAGGGCCAGTAATGACATGTTACTGTGGTAAACTCATACATTTACTGTTGTAACAGGGTTTATTGCAACATATGTTCTATGAGGGATATGAAGCCAGTAACTGTCATGGCTTTCACCATCTACAGACTGCAATCCCCACACTACCTTCTGCAGTCCACAGATAGATGCTCCATGGGTAACACATGAAACCAAAGGCACAACACACTGCCCTGTCTGCAGATGACCCGGCAGATGGGGATTCCTCATGAACATGGAACTGATATGGCAGGTATTGAGACATGTAGGACAGTCATATCCACACAAACACTGTTAAACCAACAGTACTGCAAATGCAGTATAGCAGCACTTACAGTCTGTAGTCAGGTCAGGCACATCCCCCTCCTGTGTGTTTCCCTGTTTCCGCAGTGTATGTTGTTAGAGGTAAATCCCCAATCCATCTGAGATGCTCTTTGCCAAACAACAGATCTAGTTCCTGCTCACAGTGAATGAAAAGGACCAACACCAACATGATGTTCCTAGATATTGGAGTGTGTTTCCATGCAATTGGCTATGGGAATGTTACCACAGCTGTTCCACATGCAGTCAGCTAGGGGAGGGCCGCAATTTGTGCAGAGGCCATCAGCTGATCATGAGCATCACCTAAAATACACATGCTGCTGCCAAGCAAAGCAGGTGTAGGTCGCCACATCCACCAGAGAGGGAGTGGTAGAGGCAGACAGAGGCAAAGACAAGTCAGGAAGGGGCGGGAGAGTAAAACCTAAGCATGCTCATGTCACATACCTACCAGCACAGGGTATCAAACCCCTGACAACTATGCAGAGCTATCATAGTTCTATGCAGTTATTGGATGCGCCACATCAGTTACCTGCTAAGGAGCCCTCAGAACATATATGTGATGGTGACTGACATCTGCAACAGGGATACTGTAGCTATACGGTAGGTGACGTACATGTGCCTGTCTGCATGAACAGGTGCCAGCATCAACACAGCCACACTCTCACAGGGACACACACACACTGACACACTTGGCAGGGCCAGGATTACAA
Organism: Protopterus annectens; assembly: GCF_019279795.1. Taxonomy (NCBI): domain Eukaryota; kingdom Metazoa; phylum Chordata; order Ceratodontiformes; family Protopteridae; genus Protopterus; species Protopterus annectens. The sequence continues at coordinate 212,312,994 of NC_056744.1, read as the reverse complement.
CTCATCAATAGTGGGATTGATGCAACACATCACTGTGCAGGTATCACATGTACCACAGGGGTCATACGGGGGTTGTATGGGAAAAGGGTATGGGAAAGTGTTTGACATCAGACAGCATGCTTCAGTATGCCCATGGGGGTTGTAGGGAGTGTGGATGAGAACATACGCACCATACAACAGACACACAAACACACAGGGTGCCAGTACTGACATGCATGGGTGCATGTCTGCACGGGTGTGTGGTGGTTGACTGTGCCAGATGGCTATACAAGGCCAGGTGATGGGTATACCTTCGCATCAGGCCACATGACAATGGTCTGCACTGTGGCTCAAGGTTGTAGTGTCTGCATTTACCCATACAGGTGGGTATTGTATCCCCCATCCAGTCACCTGGGTGGCTTTTGTGTGTGGCCAATGCTGTATATTGCTTGCCATGTATGTGTTCCTTAGTCCATGACATGGACGGTGTCTGGGATGTGCACATCTCCCACATGCATGTACAGTGACATGTGGAACTGTACCTGGGATGTCTGGCCCATGTTGTGAACACAGATTATCATCAGATGTGCCAGTCTTGCCTACCTGTGGTGGGAACTGGTAATGGGCAGCAGGTTTGCCCTGCACCTACATTGATAGCATGCTAATGGCATTCCCTGGTGTCAGTGGCATCTGTCAATGGATCTAGGACTTTTGAACGAAAGTTCAAAAGCCCGGATCCATTACCATCGAACACACTTTAACGAAAGCGCTTTTATTTAAAAAGCCCTTTTGTTAAAGTATGTTAAAAAAACACAAAATCTACTTGACTGCAGGGGTGTAAGGCCCCCTGCACCCCCCGATGTGGGGGGGCTGCACCCCCCACAGCCCCCTACTTTAATATACTTACTCCAAGGTCGCACTACAGTGGGGAAAAGGGAATTTTCCCTTACTGCACCGTAGTATGACCGGAACAACAAGCATACTTACATGAAAGTGCTGCTTTGGTGAATAGAACTTTCGCGCAAGTATGCTCACCAAATTGAGATTCGGTGAAAGATGCAGTCAAGCATCTGTATGGATCCCCTGTCAATACAGGGCATGTTGTCAGGCATGGTATGTCCTTTGTGGGTCACATGTGATGGCACCATAGGTGTTGCAGGTGTCCATTGGGGAACATGGGGAAGGTGCACTGTCTGCATGTAAGTGCATATTGGACAGATGGAGGGTGCCATGCCTCTGTAGCCCACAGCTATCACCCCATAGTTACTATCAGTGGCCAATATGCAGTGTACTACACACATATTGGCTGTTGCCTAGGCAAGTGTGTGTGTGTGTATGAGACATGGGTTGAGAGTGTGTTCTTGGTAATACTGGAGTTGCTGTGATTGCCTTGCCTTGATGTCACATGTATGGGTATGGCTTTGCACCCCAGCCTCTCAGCTATTTCACATCTGTTATCCCTGTATGGTGGACACTGTGATATATAGTAGGGCCACCATATAAGAAATATGCAAAATCCACTCCACATTGGCCACAGCTGTCACACACTCACAACCACCTCCAGACAGGATACGAGTTACAAACACACACACGCATCTGTTATGTCTGGGAGTAGAACCCCTACCTAGCTTGTCTATGACAATACAGCACTATGCAGTTATAGTATACCCCATGGAGATTGCTGGAGTAATCCTTCCCCAAAGGTGTATATCACACTGGATGACATCAGCAGGATTTCCAAAGTAGGCCATTCGAATTGTAGTGAGTGTGATTAGCCTAAAATGCATTGCTCCCTACACAGACAGTGACACACACACAAAACATCCACAACCGACATGTGTGGGTAGAAAACCCCTAACAGAGGTCTATATCACACTACAGCATGGAGTTGTTATATGACACACCACAGGGATTACTAAAGGACTCTTTTCCCAAAGGTGTATTTCACAATGAATGACATCAGCAGGATTGTCAAAGTAGGCCATTTGAAATGTACTGTGTGTGGCTAACCTGAAATGCATTGCTCCCTACACAGACAGTGACACACACACAAGTCATCCACAACTGACATGGGTGGGTATAGAACCCCTAACAGAGGTCTATATCACACTACAACATGGAGCTGTTAGAGGACGCACCACGGGGATTACTGGAGAACTCCTTCCCCAAAGGTGTATACACAATGAATGACATCAGCAGGATTGCCAAAGTAGGCCATTTGAAATGAACTGCGTGCGACTAGCTTAAATTGCATTACTCCCTACACAGACAGTGACACACACACAAAACATCCACAACTAACATGGGTAGGTATAGAACCCCTAACAGAGGTCCATATCACACTACAGCATGGAGCTGTTGTAGGATGCACCATGAGGATTACTGGAGAACTCCTTCCCCAAAGGTGTATTTCACAATGAATTACATCAGCAGGATTGCCAAAGTAGGCCATTTGAAATGTACTGAGTGTGACTAGCCTGTTATGCATTGCTCCATACACAGACATTGAAACACACACAAAACATCCAGAGCTGCCATGGGTGGGTATGGAATCCTACCACAGTTCTAAATCACACTACATCAGTACGCAGTTATAGCATGCACTATGGAGATTACTGGGCTACAACCTTCCCAGAGGTGTATTTCTAGGTAGGTGACATCAGCAGCCTTGCCAAAGTCTACACAGACAGGGTCAGACAGACACACACACACTTGCCATGTCTGAAATTAGAATACCTACCTAACTACTTTATCATACTACAGTAGTACACAGTTACAGGATGCGCTGCAGAGATCACTGGGCTGCAACCTTCCCAGAGGTGTATTTCTAGGTGGGTGACATCAGCAGCCTTGCCAAAGATAAGTATATGAATTGTAGGGAGTGTGAATACCCTAAAATGCATTGCTCTCTACACAGTCAGAAACAGACACACAAACAGTTGCCAAGTCTGGGGTTAGAACTCCTACCTAATCAGTTTATCATACTACAGCAGTACACAGTTATGGGACACGCCACAGAGATTACTGTGTTGCAACACTCCCAAAGGTGTATTTCACATTGGATGACCTCAGCAGGCTTGTCATAGTAGGGCTATGGGGAGGGCAGTGTGTGTGCATGGGCCTTTACCCATTCATCAAGGGGTTGACACGCCACGTGCGGGCACACATGGGGTCATATTTCACAGGTACATGTATACAGCTGCTAGATGACTACTTCCTTGTGCAGTCATGTTGCACAGCTGGCATGTGCACCACATAGTCTATAATGCTGACAGATACTGGTGGCTAGTATCTGCAGTGAGTGACATCTGCACCTCAAGTGTTTGGGGCCCTTTGGCTGCGTGCTGGGTGGGACAGGCCTGGATGGCTCCTTGTCACAGTCACCCTCTTCCACACATCTATGTACATCTACTTTTGGCTTATTATAGTGTGTTGTTCTGACATATATGTCTGTATTCCTATCAACTGTGTGTGCAAGGCATGAGTGGTGCGTACTGACTAGTGTCTGCACTAACAACTGCAACTGTCAGATATGTCTGGTCCACTGGTGTTTGCAGACATGGCCTTCATGTGTTTAAGTGTGTGAGCATGCCCAGTATGACCTTTCAGTATGTTGTTGACTATTGCCTTCATTTCTCGAATTGTGTGAGCATGCCCAGTATGGCCGTCTGTATTGAATGTATTGAATGTGTGGATCGTGTCCAGGTAGTTTGTGCTGCAGTGCTGACCTTTGTGTTGTACACTGACAGGTAGCATGCTGTCTCTGCAGGGTATCCATCGATCATTTGGCTTTGACTGTTACTACATTTCTGCATAGCGGGGGGGCACACCTGACTGTTTCTACATTTCTACACAGGAGTGGGGGGGGGACAGCTGCCTGTTATTACATTACTATGTAGGATGGGGGGGCACACCTGACTATTTCTATATTTCTACACAGGACTGGGAGGGGCACACCTGACTGTTATTACATTACTATGTAGGATGGGGGGACACCTCTCTATTTCTACATTTCTGCACAGGGTTGGGGGGCACACCTGACTGCTATTACATTACTATGTAGGATGTGGAGGGTACAAGTGACACTTGTACACATTTGCTATGACTGCACTGGTATGTCAGGTACTCTATTGCTAACTATCATGCTGACTAGAGGCATACCAGTGTACTACAGATCATGACTTTGGTTGCCCTACATATTATTGTCTGACTTCCTACCCTTCAGAATTAACATCCCACTGCCTGCCCTGCTGTGGTCTGTTTGTGTAGGATTGGGGGAGAGGTTAACCATAGCCATCATTCTGGAGCCATGGCACAAGCTCTGTTTGGGTTTATCTACACCTGTCATGCTGACTGAGACTGTTGTTGGGTATGTGAAACATCCTGACTGGCATGTGTGGGTCATGTGGACACACATGTTGCTCAGCACATTTCCTGCAGTGGGTTTTGTCACCCTGTGTAGTACTGGCTACTATTGTGACTCCCGTATGTGTTACAGATGTCATGGTGCCACTATGGGTGTCTACTGTCTGCTGCCATAACATTTAGCCACCCAATTCCCTTGCATGCTCACATCCATACCATAGCTACAGGTAACAACACATTCTACTCCGTTTGGCAATTGGTAGGTTGATTAACTTACCTTGAGGTTATGCCAGACTTGCGGATGGTGCTGGTGGGCTGCCTATGTCAGATGCACATAGTACACTCCCTATACATGGCTGAGCACAGGTAGTGTAATGTTTGGCATCCCTTTTACTGTATGTGCGAGTCAGAGAGAGGTATCATTCCCTGGGTCCCTACTGTGCCAGTGCATGTGTTATGGATTGCCTCTTTGCCAAGGCCAGAGCATACTGGGTATGCCTCCTTCTGCCTACTGGGGCAGGCTCAGGCTGTTCCTCCTCCAGGTCACTCTGTGCCTGTTCAGGCCTTGGCATTGGTGGAGGGCTGTGTGGCCCTGCCCCATGCTGTTCCTGCTGCAGCTGTTTCCACAGGATCATATTGTGTAGCATAGCACATACCATAACAATTTGGGTACATGTAGCTGGTGAATACTGAAAGGCTCCACTGGATGTGTCCAGACACTGGAACCGTGACCTGAGCATCCCAAACACATGCTCTATTATATATCTGGCCTGTGTGTGTGCCTTATTATGGCGTTCTTGTTCAGGTGTGTGTGCATTTCTAATGGATGTCATCAGCCACGGCTCCAGTGTGTACCCAGCATCCCCCACTAGGTGACCGTAGGGGATGTCCCCACTGGCAAATCTCTGGTACAGCTATGTCAGATACCATATGTGGGAATCATCATAGCTTCCAGGGCAGCCAGCACACACTTTTTTATTTTTTATTTATTGTAGTTGGTTTACCAGGATAGTCCATTGGGCCATAATGAACCCGTTTTCAATGGAGTCCTGGGGAGAAAAGCTCCAAAAAATATATTTTTGTAATTTTGAACATACATTCTTAGATACAAACAAAGTTTAACAATAGGTACAGCAGTTAAAGATAAAGCAATATCAAGTAGTACAGCAAGTGTGCATTTAAAATACATTGCAGGAAAATGAATTAACTATTTAACATGAGCTTATCCATCTATGCAGAGTAGATTAAGAGAACAGGTTACTAGAAGGAAGAGGAGGTACAATGACTTGAAGTGGGGGAAGAGGAGGGATATGGAGTCAATTATTTATATGGACTTGTCTGGTTGATTAAAGATGTGAGCAGAGCCTGGAGTAGGTGAAGAGTAGGTTATGTAGGGTGGGAGCAGGAGCATTCCCAATGTGATGTCAGGTGTGTATGTAGGGATTTTTTGAAAGCAGAGTGATTAGAGGTGGTGCGGATGAGTGGGGGAAGGGAGTTCCAGAGGTGAGCTAGGTTGAAGGATAGAAGGTTTTTGCCTGGAGGATGTGTAGGTTTATGTACTTTGAGTAGGTTTTGATTATTTGATCTTAATACTCTATTGGGTAGGTGCATATTAAAAGCAGAAGATAGGGAAGGACAGAGGGAGGGATTAAGGATAAGCTTGTGGGCTAGAGTTAGTTGTGTGTAAGTTAGTTGATTAGGAAGCTCTAGCCATTTTATTTTCTGGAGGGAAACACAGTGGTGGGTAGAAGACTTGTGGCTAGTGGCGAATTTTGCAATTTTATTGTAGCAAGAGGAAAGTTGTTTTTGAGAGAGGATTTAATGTTAGTTAGGAGTGGGCCATAGAGAAGGGAGGGATAAGGAAGGATGTAGCGAGAGTTGTTCTAGTGGCAGAGGTGAGGTATGCATTTTGTCTATAAAGCATACCAAGTTTTTGATGGGTCTTTTTGATGTTTTTTTGTAGGTGAGAGGTAAATTTAAGTTGGTTGTCAATTTGTACCCCTAGTAGTTTGGTGTCTGACACCAATTCTAGGGTGAGTTATTTGGCTAATGATTGAAAATGTATTCATATTGAGATAAGTAGCTTTAGAGGAGTAAAGATCATAAGTTTGGTCTTGAGGCATTAAGAGCAAGATGTTTTTAACATCCATTGCTCTGTTGTGGAGAAAGCATCCTGAGTTAGTTTTTGAAGTGTAGTGATGGAGGTGGCTGAGCAGATGATTGTTGAATCATCTGCATATTGGATGATGTTTGAGAAAGGGAGTGATTTGTGAAAGTCATTTATAAATATGTTGAAGAGAACAGGACCGAGAATGGAGCCTTGTGGAACACCTGTGGGGGTACTAAGGAATGAGGAGGTAGTTTTTTTCCATTTTACTGCTTGATTTCGGTTGGATAGGTAACTAGAGAACCAAATCAAGGAGGAAGAAGAAAGGTTAAGTTCAGAGAGCTTAGTAATGAGTAGGCTATGTGAGATGGTATCGAAGGCTTTGGAGAGGTCTAGCAGCAATGTAGAAACAATTAAGCCAGAATCACGAGCTCTATTTACTGTTTCTAGGAAGGAAAGGAGGGCAGTCATTGTGCTGTGGTTGGGTCTGAAGCCATGTTGTGTGGGAGATATAAGGTGGTTGTCTAGGAGATGAGGAAGAAGTTGAAGTTGAACACATTTTTCTAGGATTTTTGAAATAGGGGACAGGATGGCTATGGGACGAAAGTTAGTGACATTGTTGTTGTTGCCCCCTTTGTGGAGTGGAATAATATAAGCCTGTTTCCAGATTTGGGGAACTGTGCATTCTTTTAGGGAGCGGTTGATTAGGATGCTAATGGGATATGCAAGTGTTTCAGCAGCTATACTGAGAAAGTAGGAAGGTATGTTATCAGGGGCGTTGGTACCAGGTTTCAGTTTGAGAAGGAGTTTCTTTATAGTAGACGTTGTGCAGGAGAAAAAGAGAGGAGTGGGGTTGGGAGAGGGAGAGTTGGAGGGTGGAGGTATTTGGGGTAAAGGTTGGGTAGCAGAAGAGGTGGAGGAGTTAGAGGAAGGGAAGCAGGGAGTGGAATTTTGAAAGGATAGAGTGTGAGTGGGGGGAGTGGAATTTGGGAGGGATAATGAGTGAGTGGGGGGGGGTGATGGGATGCTTGAGTGTATGGTGGAGTTGGAGAAAGAAGAGGTCAGTTTGGCAATAGAGTCAATAAAAAATGAGTTAAATTGGGTGGCCAGGTCTAGTTCCGAGGCTTTCGGGTCTGGGGTGGGAGTATCTGGACTACTAGTGTGAAGGAGACTAGAGATCCCTTTCCAGAATTTTTGAGGGTTGTTTTTATTTTGGTTTTGGAGTGTAGAAAAATAGCTTCGTCTATCAGAAGTGATGAGTTTCTTTACTTTATTTCGAAGCATTTTATATTCGTTAAGGAGCAGATTTGTCTTAATTTTTTGGTAGCATGCCCAGACTTTATCTCTTTGTCTCATGATGGCAAGAGTATGTTTGGAATGCCAGGGGGCTGACTTTGTTTTTATTCTCTTAGTCCTTAGGGGAGCTTGAGAGTCGAGTAATTGCAAGAATGTTGTATTAAAGTGTGACACTGCCATGTCTAGGGGTAATGTTTTTAGACAATTCCAATTAATTGTTTGTAAGGAATTTATGAAGATAGTTGGGTTGAATTTTTTGTGGTCTCGGATAGTTATATAGTTGTGGGTTTGTTGAAGGATAGTGGGTAGTCGGTTAGTGAAAATGGGTAGGTGATCACTAAGAGAGTCTGGAAGGGTGCCACTGTTGGAGAAATAGTGAGGATGGGAGACAAGGATCCAATCCAGTATACTTCCACTGGAGAGGTTTTTTGCGGGGCAAGTTACTGAATTGATTAGTTGAGAGAAGTTGTATAGGTTAATATTTATGGAGTTTGTTGGAGATTGTATACAGGTCCAATTGATGTTTACATCTCCTAGGATTATGGTTTCATTACTAATGTTACTAGAGATCCAGGAGAGGATAAGTTCAAGAGTGGAGATATTATCACCTGGGGGTATATAAAGGGATGTTAAACAAATGTGTTTGTGATCGTTGATTTGTAGTAGAGTAAGGAGAAGTTCAGCATTGTTAAAGTGTGGAGTAGGTTTATTGTAGGGAGTGACTGCTAGGGAGGATGAATATATGAGGGCTACCCCACCTCCCTTTTTGAGGGGTCTGTCTTTCTTGATGATGGAGTAGTTTGGGGGAATAATCTCAGAGTCATTTATATGAGGTTTTAACCAGGTTTCAGAAATAGACAGGATATCAGGTTTATTGTGTATGAGCCATGCGTGGAGGTTTGGGACTTTATTTACTATACTTTGGGAATTTAAGGAAGTAAATAATAGGGATTTATTTGTGGTTGTTATAGGGGATGGACCAGGGTTTGGGTGGATATCGCCAGAAATGAGAGTATTAATACACTGTTGTATGAAGCTGTAATGAAGCCACACATTCATTATAATGCCCTGGGCATCACATACGACCTGCCAGTTGATGGAGGGGATGCCCCTGCAGTTAATGTAGGCCCTACCCTGCTCACCGGGTGTTGCTTTGATGCATATGTGCGTGCAATCTATAGCACCTACTACCCCAGGGTATTCTGCTATTTGGTGGAAGTGATGCATATTGCTTGTCAACACCTCACGGGTGTTGAGGAAATATACATGCTCACTGGCATGTGCTGACATAGCATCCAGGAACTGGTGGAATACTCTGGATGCTGATGCCTGTGAGATCCCCATGATATCCCCAGTTGTGCTTTGGGAAGTACCTGTGGCTAGTATACCTAGGTCTACACATACCTTGGTATCCACTGCGATGGGTTCTCCTCAGTCAGTCTGGTGTGTCAGGTGTGGCCGGCACAACTCAACAATTTGCTGTAGGAGGTCTCTGTCCACCCTATACTGCTCCACTATCTCCAGCTCATGTAGCCCCTGGTAGGTTACCCTGGGTCTGTACACTCTTCTCCATCTCCTTACTGTGGGTTGTTCGGCAACATTCACATCCTCACCACCTTCAGCCTCTTGCACATGTTGTTCTATGTTGCCTGCTGCAGACCTTCTCATTTTGTAGGTTTGTTTGTTAAAATTTCCCCGCTTGTATACACCACTGGTATAGAGTGTGGGAAAAACCAGAGGGGAAGGTGTTTGCTTAGTTTATAATAGTGTTCTGGGCTGGGCTGGTCTGCTGCCTGTGTAATTGGCTGATTCTGATACATTTCACCTAACAGCTAAGCTAGTTCTCCTTGATTACCTTCATACTGCTGTTTTCACTTCCCATTGCCTCCCTGTTTAAGCCTGTGTGCACGCAGTACAAACAGAGTGCTCAAATCTGCAAACTGCTGCTATTTCCTGGTTTAACTTCTTTTTTCTTTCTGTAAAACCCAGTGCGCAGCGCACACACCCGCTTAGGCTTTGTAAAGAGTGCTAGGCAGGTTTAGACACACCCCCTAGCTTGGCTCCAATCCGCTGACAGTATGCCTAACACACACACCCATGATGTCACCTACCTCCTAGGCTTGCACCAAGCTATTCCTACTCTTACACTGTTGGGACCTGACTCACATGCTTGGGAAAACTGTGATTCACTATCCTTCCCCTCATTTTCATAGGATTGCCTGCTAATGCATAGTTACATGTCTCACACTAAGCCTCCCCCCTTAGCAACCACTACTCACTGGCTAGGTTGTCTTCTGCCTGCCATTGACTTGCATGGCAGAATACTGATTTTAGTTAGAATGCTTATTTTAGGTTTATTTTATTATTTACCCCCCAATGCCATTTGCATGCCGCCTACGCTTAAACAGCCGAGACCAGCTAAAACAAAATTTGAAGTTTTTTTATTTTTTGTTTTGTTTGTAATGCCAATGGCCTTATACTTGGCCATTGGCGTGCTTACTACTTGATATGCAGCCTTTATTCAGAGCTGTCATAGCTCCGTTTTTGGATTTTGCAGAAATGTACTCGGTTGCTAACCGAGTGGATCCGCCACATAACCCACATACTCAGGTCACTCCACAACAAGTACAAATATGACTCTGTCATTGTCCATGTTGGTGTGAATGACCTGAGACGTACCTCCCTGGACTACATGAAAAGAGACATAGAAGAGCTCTCCGATCTTGTAGCCCAGGCAGGTGTGACCCTAGCCCTGAGTAGCATTCTGCCATCACCCAGAATGATACCGCAGTACAAGGACAAAATGATTGACTTCAACAATTGGCTAAGCTACTGGCATCATTCTAAGGGGATCCAGTATCTGTCTGCTTGGGATGACATGGTCAACAGATCATGATAATTTGCCACAGATGGCCTGCACCTGTCACCCCTGGGATTCTGGATACTGTCTAAGGCTCTTGCTGCCCCTATAGTGCTTTTTTTAGGCACGGTTCAAATAACAAATTCACCACCATAACAGGAACAGGCAAGCAAAAACTGAGGGTAATGCTACTCAATGCTAGAAGTCTAAATCTCAAAATGCACTCACTCGAGGCACTCCTTAAAATGGAGAACATCCATATCATTGCAGTGACTGAGAGACCTGGTTCAAAGCTCCAGAGAGCACCCCTGCACTACCAGGCTATAACTCATACCACACTTTTTGGCCATATAACCTGGACCGAAACACCAAAGGCGGAGGTCTGTCCATACTCATTAAGGATATCCACACCTCCAGGCTAGTTGCTTAGCATAATGCATCCAAGGTTATCCAAGTGCAACAACTCTGAGCAAGACTGCAATCCAAATTGTAGCTTGCTACAGATCCCCCACCATGCCCCAGGACTCCCACTCCTCTTTTCTTGATGTACTGGAAAATATTAGGGTTCAACCAAACACCCTAATAATGGGCAACTTCAACTACCCCACCATTAACTGGGAAAACTACTCATGTACCAACTCCTTAGCTCAACGCTTTCTGGAATTCATAAACTCCAATGCCCTAGATCAACTTATCCACACCCCCACCAGGGGCAACAATATTCTAGACCTAGTCATTACCAACATGAGTGACCGGTGTCCCACACCTGGAGTCAACTCCTCGTTGGTCCGATCCATTCATAAGCTAATCACCCTTGATATCCACATCCCGCCCCCACCTCCCATTAAGGAAACCACAGTAAAAAATTTCTCTAAAGCCACCTTCATGCTTCTTAAGACAGAAGTGGTGAACTTCATGACACCCATGCAGATGGGCAATACAGTTACAACTGCTGAATTCTACACAAATGCACTCTATAAGCACTTACAAGAGTGCATGGATCGTGCTATCCCAAACAGAACCAAGATGCTATCCTCCAAAAAAAGAAAGCCAATCTGGTGGTCCCCTGCCAAAAACAAACTGAACAACAGAAGGAAGAACCTGTTGCAAAAGAGAGTAAAATCCCATGAGTGGAGGAGCTTCCTGGTCAGCCTCAGTAAGAAGCTGAGATCCCTTATAAGATCCTCCAAAGCTAGCTACAAAAACAACATTGCCACTAATTCCAAGGACAACCACAAAGCATTCTATAGCTATGTCAAGAATCTCGATGGCAACACCCAGATCTGCTCTGAGTTACAGCACAAAGGCAAGAAAATTACAGAAGCAACTGATATTGCCAATATCCTGGCAGATAGGTTCAGTGCTAACTTTACCCCCATTTCACCCCCTAAAGGGCCCATATCTATACAGGAAGAATGCAAAATCCCTGTAATCACAACTACGCAGGTAAAAGTTGCACTCTCTAAAGCCAAAAACACAGCATCCATGGGACCAAACAACATCCCAGGCTGCATTTTACATGAACTTCAGAACGAACTGGCTCCCCACTTAAGCACCATGTTCAATAATAGCCTCACATCAGGCTTTGTGCCCACTGAAAGGCACACAGCAGCAGTTATCCCACTCCACAAAGGGGGAGCCACCACTGATCCCGGAACTATTGACTTATTAGCCTGAAGAGCCTGGTCTGCAAGGCCATGGAACGTATCATCATGGAACTCATAAACAAAGACATTGGTAACCTCCAAACTCTGGATCCCACCCAGTTTTGTTTTGTGAAAGGCAGATCATGCCTCCTGAACCTGATCGACTTCTTTGAGGCAGTCACCAATGCCATAGATGAGGGTAAGGTGGTTCAAACAGCCTATCTTGACCTCGCCAAGGCTTTCAACACCATCCCCCATTCTGGAATTATAGCTAAACTCACTAAACTAGGTATAAATCCCTACGTCACAAGATGGGTTGCCAACTGGCTCACTAACAGAACCCACACTGTAAAAGTTGCAGACTCCAAATCTGACCTCAAAGTAGTGACAAGTGGAGTACCACAGGGTTCCATCCTGGGACCTCTCCTGTTTGGTATCTACTTCACTGAAGTACAGGCTAACACAGAAGGCCTCTGGCTAATGAAGTTCGCAGATGACTGCAAACTAGGAGCCATAGTCAAGTCCCCAAATGATGTGGACATCCTACAGAAGGGCCTCGCTGAGACAGATGCCTGGTGTCAGAGCCATGGCCTCAAGCTCAATGCCAAAAAGTGCCGTGTCATCCCATTTGGTAAAAACTCTGTACCCATGAACTACCACATAGGCAGCAATCTACTTAACACCGAATGTGTGATAAGAGACCTTGGGACCCAGGTGGACAGTAGTCTCTCCTTTGATAGTCACATCACCACAGTAGTCAGGAAGTCCTTCTACGTGGCACACCTCATCATAAAAGGGTTCTCATCCAGGAAAAAAGAGGTCATTGTTCCCCTCTACTCGACACTCATTAGACCCATTATAGAGTACAATGCCCCCTTTGGAATGTACCTCACAACACATCTGCAGCAGCTGGAAAGGCCACAGAAGTACCTCACAAAGAGAATTACTGGTCTCAAACAAATGCCATACATTGACCACCTGAAAAAACTCCAGCTTTACTCCGTAGCATATCGCCTACTCCGAGGTGCTCTCTGCCTAACATATAAAGCTATGTCAAACCCAGAGCTGTTGGACATGCTACACCTAAAGAAATCCCAATCCCTCCGAGCTACATGCTCTATGGACCTAAACCTTGCCACCACAATAAACAGGACATGCTGGAGGGATAGATTTGTGTCCAAGTGACTTCCCATACTCTGGAACAGGCTACCCATCTATGTCAAGCAAAGTTCTTCATTAGCACTCTTCAAGAAAAATCTTGATGAGTGGATGGGAAATAGGAAATACACCCCGGGGATCACTTCTGTGTCTCTGCTTAACAGTGGCACAGGAAAATGACCTTCTTGGGTGGGGTAAGCCAAGGAACCTTGGTGGCTAGGCTTACGTAGGCCCTTGGGCTGATAGCCTAGTACATACTTATGAACCTATGAACATATGCACACCCCTGCAGGCTGTTCCTGGATTGCACGGCAGACATATTGCCTGCTTGAGCTTCTGCACTGATCTTGCACTCCATGCAAGCTTTTGAGAATCCAGGGGAGAGTGTATGACTTATTTATGATTATATGACTAAACATCTACACACATACCATTAACCATCAAGTCAATCTTAAAGGTTTACTTTGAACTAATATGCAAATCTTTGTCTAGATTGCTCATAATGTATATTTACAAGTTGCAGCTATGTTACAATAACAAAAGTGTTTCTATGTAAGCTATATCAGAAACATGAACAAAAGCTAACACTTTTTATATTTGAACTCTATGTCATATATTTGTTATTTACTTCTGGCTGCATAACTACTACGGAGTATTTTGAAATTATTCCTTTTTTAAGACCTCTTGTAAGGAAATTGATAGTAAATAACTGTAAAGAAGCCATTAAGAACATGTAGGTTATCCATGTCAGGCAAGATTTTACAGAGAATTCAGTTCAAGGTTTAAAAGGAAGGTTAGTTTTCAAGTACACTTTACTAGATTTGCAGGAATACTTCCCTGACATACTCTCATTAACATAGTATTCTAACTCTGGCGTCACACTTCCTTAGAGCCAAGAAGTGCTTGATGTTTCTGTAAGATCAAGTATTCCTTCTATCCTTAAAGTACTCTGACCTCAGGGTATGTATATTTAGTTAGCAAGGGTATGTGAGTGGGAGAAATCCACCATATTGTGGGTTCAGCCTCTTTGTAAAGCATATTTCATGAATTCCATTCTATATATTGATGCTGTATGAGATTTTACTGCAAAGAGACAAGATTATGTTCAAAGGTATAATTTGTCATTTTGTGATTGTACAATTATACACTGAAAATTGTTTTTGTAGTTTTCATAAACAACTGTATCTCCCTTAGCCTTCGGTCAAGAAATGCAGGTGTAGCACATATCTGTGTTTAGACTATGTTGAATAGCATATCATTTTTATTGAGATGTATGAAGCATCTTTCTTACTGAAATGGATTTTGTATATTTTTTAAAGCTGCAATTGCAAGTCAGGCTGACACAGAATGACTTTGCAATATGCTCAATACATCCTTGAGTATCAGGTACTTCATGGAACATGACAACAGTGCAGTTTTCAGCAGACAAAAAGTCTGTGATAAACAGTGCGCTGATCCATCTGAAGGGCAAGACTAAGGGAGCAGAACATTTTGTTTACTTCTGGGAAAGAGCTGAATGCTCATGGTTTTATCTTGCCTGTTGACAAGAAAAAAAGATAGCCACTGCTCTGTTACTACTGATTAGCATGATTAGTCATCTCTGATGTGTCTTATAAAGTAAATGTTTCATAAAGTAGGCTGGTCTTAAGTTACTGTAAAATGTATTACATTCTTCCTTTTATTTGAGATTGTGCCATCTTATCTGCTTATATAATAACCACATAATTAAAGCTTTAGCAATAGAAAATTTGTATGCAATATTTGGAATTGGCATTTGCAAGTATCAAGTGTACAATGCAGGATTATTCTCAATGATGCCCCAAGAAATATCTAACAAGTAGGGTATTATCCTGAGAAAGAAATGGACATGGCTAAAATTAAGCATGTGGTGAAAGTAGCTAATGAGCATCCACATGGCAGGCTTGTGGTACTAGGAAGAAAAATAAGAGAAACTTGTTGAGAAATCCACACAACAGCAGCACTCCATAAAATACATTTATGAACCTGGCTTGAATGATGAATGAATGAGAAATTTAAACATCATTACATGACTTATGACTTTTGCCATGTAAGGAATTTTAATTTTATAAAGAATGTATCTAAAGATACGTCAAAGAAAAATGACACATTTTATGTATAATAATAAGATTCTCGTAGAATATTTGGCTTTCATATGCATCAACTTATTACATTAAACTTAATCTGTTTTGTTGCATGGACAGGAATTTGTCAATAATAAAGTATGAATATGCAGTAAAATAACTAATATATGGCTATGTGCCAGATGCATGGCAAGATTTTCTAATATACATGAAACAGTAGGGTAAACATATTTTGTCTGGAATTCTGAAATAATTTTTTGTCACCTGACAGGGTAGCTGTGGTGGTACAGCTGTTAGCATTGTCACCTCACAGTAAGAGGTTCTCCGGTTAGATTCTCAGCTGGGGTTCCTTCTGTGCTGAGTCTGCTTGTCCTCCCTGCGGTCACATGAGTTTTCTCTGGGTGCTCTGAATTCCTCCCACATCCCAAGGACATGCAGTAGGTGGATTGGACACTCTAAATTGGACGTAGGTGAGAATGTATGTATGAGTGAGTGTACGAATGAACTACCATGGCAGAGCTAGCCACCCAGTGGTGTAAAACCTTTGGCTCAAGATGACTGTCACTGTGACATCCCAACCCCATGTGCAAAAATGGGAAAAGGGATTGAGGACGGACCTTTCATGACAGGTTTTGCCAAGATGAATTTAGAGTGAAAATAAAAATAATATTTTTCCAGAAATCTCAGTACTCAGTTTGTCATGTTGCTTAATAGCAGACTGAGTAATGAGAATTTTGTGTGTTGTTCAAAACCAAACAGGAGATATACCTGTAGTGTAACACACCATAAATTAACTACCCATTAGAATTCAGAAGAACAAGCAATGAGTAAGACAAACTGAATTTAGCTTGCCACAGCTAAAGTAAAATTAATTATACATCTAAATCACACATAGTTAAGAATTTGTCACTTTCCACATAAACTTACTTGACAAATTAAGATGTAATAAGTAAAATAAATGGTGTCTATTGGCAAAATTTCTTTCATTACTTACAACATAACTTTCATGAAGGAATGAGATGAGATGAAATAACTGAAATGAATTAAACATGAATCTAGTATATATATATATATATATATATATATATATATATATATATATATATATATATATATATTTTTTTTTTTTTTGATTTTCAAAATATATTCTAGAGTTCAGAATTTGTAAATAAAATACAATTTTCTGCAACAGTACAATTACAAGATAAAGTCCAGAAAAAGTGTATGCCATGTGGTTCTATTTTTTTTTTGAAAAAGAGTTTACTGTCTGAGAAGTTAAGAAAATAGTACTGTACATGTCATCTATATGCATCTTAGCATAACCTCATACTAAGTGAAAAATATGTCCATACAGGTTCACTTCAAAATCCTGAATCTCAAAATCCTGAACTCAAAATCCTGAAAGCTCAAAATACTGAAAACTCATAATACTGAAAAACATACAGGACACCAACACTGACTGTATTGCAGCAGAAATACATACAGAAACAAAGAAAACATACACCATATCAGTCTAAACCAACTATAAGCAGGGGTGCAAGCCCCCCTGCACCCCCACACCCTCTGCTACTTAAATAGATCAACTCCAAGATCGCACTTCACTACACTAAGATGAGTTATGTTGTAGTATAGTACATTAAAAGGAAACATGACTAAGGTTACAACAGGCAGTAATGAAGCATGTAATGGTATGTTTGCCATTTTCTCTTGTGAAGTGCGATTTCAGAGTTGATATATTTAAGTAGCAAGGGGTGTGGGGGGCACAGCTCCCCGCATGAGGGGTGCAGGGGGCTTGCCCCCTGCTTATAAATGTAAATGAGTAATATGTTTCTGTATATATTTTTGCTGCAATACAGTCAGTGTTGGTGTCCTGTATAAGTATTATGAGATTCAGTATTATGAGTTTTCAGTATTTTGAGCTTTCAGGATTTTGAGTTCAGGATTTTGATATTCAGGATTTTGAGCTTTCAGGATTTTGACGTGAACCCATCCATACAACTAATATATAACATTTTCACAGCTGATATTACTAAGATTTATCTTGTGCAGTGAGCTAATGAGCACTAGATTATTTTTACATGGATTTGTGTTATCAGAAAATTTAACAGACATATACACTGCACTAACATCCCTGCATTAATGAGCAATAAATATGTTTTGACAACAAACCATCAACTTAATGCCTTAATTTCAGAAGTGTATGTGGACTGTGAATGTGAAATAGATTTAAGTTTTCCTTCAGGATTAGACAGCTGACATGAGTAATGCATACCATTTTTTTGCTTAAGCTTATCTTCGGTGAAGGGACAGCATGAACAACTTATTACAGCTTGCTGATTTTTGAGCTTCTTTCTACAAATTCCATCTTTTTATAATGCAAACATTTTTGACTTTCAAGTTGTTTGAGAAGAAAATATGACATTTGATCTGCTTACAAAAGAAAGACACTGATAAAACAATCTTGCTTTCATGTGTGTTACTTTTGAATAAAATATGCAATATCAGAGCAGAAGAAGTGATAGGTTATTAATGGCAGTTTTACTGTAATTAACAAATGACAAAGTAAATGCTTTTGAAGTAATACTGATTCTACATTCAAGGTATTCTAGGATATTACCACCTAGACACTACCTAAAAGTAATTAAAATGCAGTGGGTTTATTGACAATAGTAATATTTTACAACTGTGTAAAAGTGCACAGATAACATGAAACTATTTTAGATTATTTCATTCTCAAGGAAAATAACAATTATTTTATATTTGCATAATGCCTTGAAGTTAAAAAAATATATTTCAGTGACCAATTGAACTGTACATCTGCATATATATAGGTACAGCATGTGTTCGTTTTAAAGTTTAAGAAAAATGATGGTAATGGTATTTGACAGTAGGCATGAGATTCTCCACACATACACATACACTTGCAGATTCTCAGTCATGCGTGTCTACACAACCTACACACACATACACACACACTAACAAACTCACAGTCATGGAAAATGTTTTTCTTTATTGTATGTTATGCTGTGAATGATTACTTTTTTTCTTCAAAGAAATGACATTTGAGTTTCACAGCTTGACAAAAAAGGTGTTCTGCTGCAAATTTCATACAGCACTTCTAAATGCTAATGATCCAGGAAAAAAAATTCATATGAGCAATTACACATTCACCTACACAAGAGTTTTGAACCCAAAATTTTAATAACAGTGTTATTGGATTGCAATATTATTAGAGTTAGAAGGTGCAACAAAAGGTAAAATATGCATCTATGAAAAGCTTTCTTAGGCTTACAGACATCAGTATCAGTAACAGGATTTTTAAAGGGGAAACTGTTTCACAGATAAAATGGTTACAATATGCATTTATAGTATTATAAGAAATAAGTATTCATAATTACTAAGCAGTATGTGAAAATGTTTTAAGTATTCTGGGAAATGTAATGAAAAGCAGGAAAATGTTATGTGTTTATCTTAGAGTACCTGATGTTTACAAAATGGACATTATCTTTGAAATTATTTTTTGCATGTCCACTAAAAGCAAAACTGAGAGTACTTATTTTTTATATAATGTTATGTATCTTGTGCACTCCATTTGCTGACTCAAGAAAGCAAATGGTTAACTTATAGGTTACATATATGTACGAAAAAATAAAAAAACAGCAATTTAAAAGTGAGTCACTTTAATGCTTAAAAACAATAAAATAATACAACTGTTAAGCACTCTCATCTCTTTTATGGAACTTCCTCAGACCAAGCTGTATAAAATCACAAAATCCTTTAAATACTTTAAAATCACATGATTTTCTTAGCTTAATGACTTAACCCTTTCCTCTTCAAAACCACTTTGTAATTCCCCTTTCATTCATTCAAGGGGAACTACAAGCATTCAACCTGAACTGCCAACAATATTCTTTCCAATCTAATTCCTCTTCTGCTTCTAACCTCACATTATAGTTTTGTACGTGCCCCCAGATTCTCTATGCCTTGCACAGTGTGCAAGATCAGTGCAGGAGCTCTAGCAGGCAATATGTCTGCTGTGCGATCCAGGAGCAGCCTGCAGTGGGGTGCACGAGTGCTCCTGCACTAGTCCTGCATGGACTAAGCCTCTATATGCAAATCACCCCATTTGCAGGAAAAATCCATGCAAATGAGGTGAATTTGTGTTCCAGGAAGCTTGCAAGTGGTCGTGCAGGACTAGTGCAATGTACTCGGTTAGTAACCGAATACATTTCTGAAAAATCCAAAATGGAGCTGTGACAGCTCCAAATAAAGGCTGCATATCATCTAGGAAGCATGCCAATGGCCAAGTATAAGGCCATTGACATTGCAAACAGCCAAAACAATAAAAAAATCTACATTTATTTTTTTTTAGGTGATCTCGACTGTTTAAGCGTAGGGCAGTGGCGCGTAAATAGGATCGGGGGAAATAACAAAATAAACCTAAGTTAAGCATTCTAACTAAAATCAGTATTCTGCCATGCAAGTCAATGGCAGGCAGAAGACAACATGGCCAGTGAGTAGTGGTTGCTAAGGGGGGAGGCTCAGTGTGAGACATGTAACTATGCATTATCAGGCAATCCTATGCAAATGAGGGGAATTGAGGTGTCAGGCATACTGTAAGCGGATTGGAGCTAAGCTAGGGGGTGTGTCTGAATCTGCTTAGCACTCTTTACATTGCCTAAGCGGGTTTGCGTGCTGCGCACTGGGTTGTAAAGGAAGAAAAAAAAGATAAACCAGGAAATAGCAGCACTGTGCACATTTGAGAACTCTATTTGTGCGGCACGCCCCCGGGCTTAAACAGGAAGGCAATGGGAAGGGAAAACAGCAGTAGGAAGTTAATCAAGGAGAACTAGCATAGCTGGCAGGTGAAGTGTATCAAAATCAGTCAATTACACAAGCAGCAGACCAGCCCAGCCCAGAACACTACTAGAAACTATGCAAACACCTTCCCCTCTGGATTTTCCCACACTCTACACCACCGGTATAAACAAGCGGGGAACTTTTAACACACACAACAGCAAAATGATAGGGACTGCAATAGCTATCATACAACAACTTGTGGAAGAGGCTAAGGGTGGTGAGGATGTGAATGCTGTCAACCAACCCACAGTGAGGAGATGGAGAAGAGTGTACAGATCCAGGGTAAGCTACCAGGGGCTACATGAGCTGGAGATAGTGGAACGCTATAGGGTGGACAGGGACCGCCTACAACAAATTGTTAAGCTGTGCTGGCCACACCTCACACACAGAACTAACAGAGGGGAACCCATCCCAGTGGATACCAAGGTATGTGTAGGCCTAAGAATACTAGCTACAGGTACCTTCCAAAGGCGAACTGGGGATATGACGGGAATCTCACAGGCATCAGCATCCAGGGCACTCCACCAGTTCCTGAATGCCATGTCAGCACATGTCAGTGAACACGTATATCTCCCCAATACCCATGAGGCATTGGCCAGCAATATGCAACTGTTTCACCAAATAGCAGAATACCTTGAGGTAGTGGGTGCTATAGACTGCATGCACATATGCATCAAAGCACCACCTGGTTAGCAGGGTAGGGTCTACATCAACCGGAAGGGCTTCCCCTCCATCAACTGACAGATCGTGTGCGATGCCCAGGGCATAATAATGAATGTGTGTGCTGGCTGCCCTGGAAGCTATCACGATTCCCACATCTGGCATCTGAAGCAGCTGTAACAGAGATTTGCCAGTGGGGAAATCCCTAATGGTCACCTAGTGGGGGATGCTGGATATGCACTGGAGCCGTGGCTGATGACACCCAATAGAAATGCACACATACCCAAACAAGAACTTCATAATGAGGCACACGCACAGACCTGAATTATAGTATAGCATGTGTTTGGGATGCTCAAGTCATGGTTTTGGTGCCTGGACACATCCGGTGGAGCCTTGCAGTACTCACCAGCTACATGTACCCAAATTGTCCTTGTATGTGCCATGCTACACAATATGATCCTGTGGAAACAGCTGCAGCATGAACAGCATGGGGCAGGGCCACACAGCCCCCCACCATTGCCAAGGGCTGCACAGGCACAGAGTAACTCGGAGGAGGAACAACCTGAGCCTGCCCCAGTAGGCAGAAGGAGGCATTCCCAGTATGCCCTGACCTTGGCAAAGAGGCAACACATAGCACATACACTGACACAGGAATGACCCAGGGAATAACACCTCTCTCTGACTCTCACATACAGTAAAAGGGATGTCAAACATTACACTACCTGTGCTCAACCATGTGTAGGGAGTGTACCATGTGCATCCGACATAGGCAGCCCTGCAGCACCACCCTCAATACTGGGACACCCACAAGGTAAGTGACTCACACATGCCAGTCAGGGGGGGGGGTTCACATACTCAACAACAATCACAGCCAGCAGGACAGGTGTAAACAAATACAAACAAAGGCTGTGCTATGGCCTCTGAATGATGCCTATGGATAAACTCCCCCCCAGGCCTATGCAGACAGACTACAGCAGGTCAGGCAGTGGGACGTTGGTTCTGAAGGGTAGGAAGTCAGAAACTAATACGTAAGCAAATCAAAGTTATGATCTGTAGTACACTGGTATGCCTCTAGTCAGCATGATAGGTAAGAATGCATAATGAAATGGAGTACCTGACATACCAGTACAGTCATAGCAAATGTGTAGAAGTGGCAGATGTGCTCCCCACATCCTGTGAGAAAATGTAGAAATAGTCAGGTGTACCCCCCCATCCCATGTAGAAATGTAATAACAGTCAATTGCAAATGATTGATGGATACCCTGCAGAAACAGTATGTTACTTGTAGGTGTACAACACAAAGGTCAGCACTGCAGTACAAACTACCTGGGCTCATTCCACATAGTCAATACAGATGGGCATACTGGCCATGCTCACACACTTAGGGGAATGAAAGCAATGTCAGTCAACAACATACTGAAAGGTCATACAGGGCATGCTCACACACTTAAACACATGAAGGGCATGTCTGCAAACACCAGTGGACCAGACATATCTGGCAGTCGCAGATGTTAGTGCAGACACTCCTCAGTATGTACCACACATGCTTTGCACACACACTAGATAGGAATCCAGACATCTATCTAAGGATAACATACTATAATAAGCTATAGGTAGAAGTACATAGATGTGTGGAAGAGGGTGACTGTGACAAGGAGCCATCCAGGCCTGTCCCACCCAGCACACAGCCAAAGAGCCACAACCACATGAGGTTCAGATGTCCCTCACTGTAGATACTAGCCACCAATATCCATCAGCAGTACAGACAATGTGGTGCACGTGCTAGCAGTGCAACATGACTGTACAAGGAAGTAGTCATCTAGCAGCTGTATACACATACCTGTGATATATGACCCTGTGTGTGCCCGCATGTGGTGTGTCAACCCCTAGATGAATGGGCTATGGCCCATAGCCACACACTGCACTCCCCATAGCCCTACTATGACAAGCCTGCTAAGGTCATCCACCTAGAAATACACCTTTGGGAGAGTTGTAGCCCAGTAATCTCTGTCGCACATCCTATAACTGTGTATTGCTGTAGTGGGATAAATTTGTTAGGTAGGAGTTCTAATCCCAGACTTGGCAAGTGTGTGTGTGTGTCAGTTTGACACTGTCTTTGTAGAGAGCAACGCTTTTTAGGGTAGTCGCATTCCCTACAATTCAAATGCTGTACTTTGGCAAGGCTGCTGATGTCATCCACCTAGAAATACATCTCTGGGAAGGTTGTAGCCCAGTAATCTCTGTAGCATGTCCTATAACTGCATACTGCTGTAGTATGATAAATTACTTAGGTAGGAATTCTAATCCCAGACTTGGTAAGTGTGCGTGTTTTTTTGTGTGTGTCTGTCTGACACTGTCTGTGTAGAGAGCAATGATTTTTAGGGTAGTCACACTGCCTACAATTCAAATGATGCACTTTGGCAAGGCTGCTGATGTTATCCACCTAGAAATACATCTCTGAGAAGGTTGTAGCCCAGTAATTTCCATAGTGCATGCTATAACTGATGTAGTGTGATAAATTAGTTAGGTAGGAGGTCTAATCCCAGACTTGGCAAGTGTGTGTGTGTGTGTGTGTGTGTGTGTGTGTGTGTGTGTGTGTGTGTGTGTGTGTGTCTGTGTCTGTGTGTGTGTCTGTGTAGAGGGCAATACTTTTTAGGGTAGTCACACTCTGTACAATTCAAATGCTGTACTTTGGCAAGGCTGCTGATGTCATCCACCTAGAAATACACCCTGGGAAGGTTGTAGCCCAGTAATCTCCGTAGTACATCCTATAACTGTGTACTGCTGTAGTGTGATAGAATAGTTAGGAAGGAGCTCTAATCCCAGACTTGGCAAGTGTGTGTTTGTCTGTGTGTGTGTAGAGAGCAATGCATTTTAGGCTACTCACACTCATTACAATTCGAATGCCTTACTTTGGCAGTCCTGCTGATGTAATTTACTGTGAAATACACCTTTGGAGAAAGGGCACTCCAGTAATCTCCGTGGTGCATTCTAATAACCACATCATGCTGTAGTGTGATATTGACCTTTGGTAGAGGTTCTATCTCCATGCATGACAGTTGTGGATGTTTTGTGTGTGTGTCTATGCTTGTGTACGGAGTAATGCATTTTAGGCTAGTCACACTCCCTACAATTCAAATGCCCTACTTTGGCAATCCTGCTGATGTCATTCACTGTGAAATACAGCTTTGGGGAATAAGAACTCCAGTAATCTCCATGGCACGTCCTATAAAGGCATAGTGCTTTAGTGTAATATACTAGTAAGGTAGGAGTTCTAATCCCAAACACAACAGATGTGTGTATGTGTGTGTCTGCATTTGTCATTCAGTGTCCTGTGTGGTGGTGGCTGTGAGTGTGCAACAACTGGAGTCAATGTAGAGTGGGTTTTGCTAACTTCTTATATGGTGGGCCAAGTATATATCACAATCCTCACCGTATAGGGATAACAGATGTGAAATAGCCAAGAGGCTGGTATGCAAATCCATACACCCCAGAATGTGACATCAATGCCAGCTGAACAAGGTTAGCAACCCTTGTATTACCCAGGGTACACTATCAACCCATGTCTCATGCACACACACTTGCCTAGGCAACAGCCGCTATGTTGGTAGTACCCTGCATATTGCCCACTGATAGTAACCATGGTGTGATTGCAGTGGGCTACAGAGGGCGTGGCACCCTGTCCATCAGTCCAATAGGCATGCACATGCTGACAGTGCACCTCCCCCATGTTCCCCATTGGACACCTGCAACACTTGTGGTGCCATCAGATGTGACCCACAAAGGACATAACATGCCTGAAACATAAGCTCTGTATGGACAGATGCCACTGACATCAGGGAATACCTGCATCATGCTAACAATGTAGGTGCAGGGCCAACCTGCTGTCCATGAACAGTTCCTGCCACGTGAGGCCAGGACTGGCACATCTGATGATAATGAGTTGTGTACACAACATGGGCCAGACACCCCAGGTACAGTACCACATGTCATTGTACATGCATGTGGGAGGTGTGCACATCCCAGATGCTGTCAATATCATGGATGAAGGAACACATACATGGCAAGCAATGTACAGAGTTGGCCACACACAATAGTCACCCAGGTGACTGGATGGGGAATACAATACCCACCTGTGTGGGCATCTCCAGAAACTACACCCCTGAGCCACAATGCAGACCATTGTCATGTGGCCTAATGCCAAGGTATACCCATCACCTAGCCTTGTATAGCCATCTGGCACCATCAACCACAACACACCCATGAAAGTGCACACATTCATGTCAGTACTGGCACCCGTGTCTGTGTGTATGGTGTATGATGCGTATGACCACATTCATACTCACTACAACCCCTATTGGCATACTGAAGCATGCTGTCTGATATCAGACACTTCCACATACCCTTTGCACATATAACCTCCATATGACCGCTGTGGTGCATGTGATACCTGCACAGTACTGAGTTGTGGCAATCCCACTAGTGCTGAGTTGTATTCCTAGCCCTGCCAAG
Organism: Protopterus annectens; assembly: GCF_019279795.1. Lineage (NCBI taxonomy): Eukaryota > Metazoa > Chordata > Ceratodontiformes > Protopteridae > Protopterus > Protopterus annectens. Next base: position 212,287,449 of record NC_056744.1, on the reverse strand, counting down.
TGTGACAATGTGTGTGTGTCCCTGTGAGATTGTGGGTGTGTTGACGCTGACACCTGTTCATGCGGGCAGGCACATGTACAACACCTACCACATAGGTACCATATCCCTGTTGCAGATGTCACTCACCATCACATATACATTCTGGGGGCCTCCTCAACAGGTAACCCATGTCGTGCATCCAATAACTGCATGGACATGTGATAGCACTACATATTAATTGGTGGTTTGATTGCCTGTACTGGTAGGTATGTGACACAAACATGCATAGGTTTTACCCTTCATCCCACCCTAGCTTTTCTGTGCCTGTGTCTGCCTCTCTTACTCCCTCTCTGGTGGATGTGGAGACTTACACCTGCTTTGCTTGGGCAGCAGCATATGTATTTTAAGTGATGCACAGGATCAGCTGATGGTCTCTGCATGAATTGCAGCCCTTCTCTAACTGATTGGGGTCTATATTATATCCTTGAACACTTAAAAAAGCGAATGCTGATTGATCAAACTTATTTTCACGAAACTGCAAAATATCAAAGCAGCAGAAACTCAAATTTTTTCCTAGGGAAAGAATTTGGTTGTCCTTTTCTGTTGCTTCGGTATTTTCAGTGTTATGGTGGAAAGTTACCAGTCGGATTCAGGTAAGTGTATGATTGTGTGGATGTGAGTGTTAGGGTGATTTAGGTGAGTTAGGGTTAGGGCTCAGGTTAGGTGTGTGTGCGATTGAGTGGACATGAGGGTTAGGGCGGATTTAAGAGAGTTAGGGTTAGGGAGCGGGTGAGGTGAGTGTGCGATAGTGACGGACCTTAGGGTTAGGGTTTGGGTTAAGGTAAGTGGGTAGTTAGTGGTGTGTGCATAGTTTAGTGTAGGGTTAGGTATCAGATTTTAGGTGTATGTGTATGGATTTCTGTTTGTTTGGTGTGCTTGTGTTGTGTGTATGTGTTTTGGATCAGCAATTTTTTTCCCTGGGAAAAATATTGCTGATCTGACAGTTCGAGATTGTAAGCTTTCGCTTAAATTAAGTAGATCAATCAGCGTTTGCTTTTTTAAGTGTTCGATGATATAATATAGACCCGCTTATTGCATGTGGAACAGCTGTGGTAACATTCCCATAGACAATTGCATGGAAACAGACACCAATATCTAGGAACATCATGTTGATGTTGGGCCTTTCATTCACTGTGAGCAGGAGCATGACCTGTTGTCTGGCAAACAGCATCTCAGATGGATTCAGGTTTACCTCTAACAACATACACTGTGAAAACAGACCAGCACATGAGGGCGATGTGCCTGACCTGACTACAGACTGTAAGTGCTGCTATACTGCATTTGGAGTAATGTTGGTTTAACAGGGTGTGTGTGGATATGGCTGTCCTACATGTTTTAATAACTGCCATGTCAGTGCTATGTTTATGAGAAAGCCCCATCTATAGGGTCATCTGCAGACTGGGCAGTGTGTGGTGCCTTATGTTTCATGTGTTAACCTCAGAGCACCTATCTGTGAACTGCAGAAGGTAGTGTGAGGATTGCAGTCTATAGATGGTGACAGCCGTGAGAGTTACTGACTTCATATCCCTCATAGGACATATGCTGCAACAAACATTGTTACAACAGTACATGTATGAGGTTATCACAGCAACATGTCAATACTGGCCCTGTGTATGTGCCTCCAGCCACAACCCTGACAACCTTTGTACATAATGCAGTAAGGGGTGCAGATTTACTGACCACCATAATTAGTGACATCATATCTGATAACAAGCCAGTGAGATATCAGACTACTGCACATGTAATGTATAGTAGGGGTTATATTTGATAAGATAACCTGGACATTCAGTGGTTATGTGTACAGTACGGAGGTCTGTGTACTTATGGTGATTGTCGGCAGTGTGTGTATTGTTAATATGTACTTTGGCCTGTGTACAGACTGTGGTAGATGTCATTGTTCTAGGTCCTGTTCTATCTGATGTTACATGCTGCTCCACTGTGTGTCACCCTATTGGCTTACATGTTTGTAGGGCCATACACGCACATGTCTCATACCACAGACAGGCAGCGGACCACACTGTGTAGCTGCCCAGTATATGTAGAGCTGGTGTGTGGGTGGCACATATGAGGTCAGTGTTGAACAGATAGTCCATACACTGTAATAATACGCTAGCATGCCATATGTAGCTGTGGTTGTGTTCACATTGGTTGTGGTGATGCACTTACACACAGGTGTATGTTACTCTGTGCTGTGACATGCCTGTAGAGTCTGCTATCTTTGTGCAGGTACATGTGCATTCCCCCATAGGAAATGTAGGCCAGTGTGGAGCCAGTCTGCCTGTAGCCTGCACCGTGCTTTGTTACATGCCTAGCAGCTTAGTGTACTTATCCAGTGAGATGTAATGTCCAGTTACTTGCCAGATGTACTGCTGGCGGACTACCATAACAGTTATATATGTCAGACAGAGCAGTGGAATGATATATGTACATATACTTATCCAGATATCTATATAGACATACAGATATATATATATATATTGACATACATAGATGGATATGTATATGTACATAGATATACAAATAAACACCCAGATATATACATATACAGAGCAATATATGTCTACACATATACAGATAGAGATACATATGCATATATACGTATGAATATCTACATATATTTTGACAGTAGCAGGTATATCAGAATAGATATGTATGCACATATAGTTATTGATATCTACATATATACCAACATAACTAGGCATATCTGTACACATACGATGCGCATACATATATAGCTATATATACATATAGCTATATATACATATACGTATATCTATGTATACATATATCTATATATACATATATGTATATGGGAGCACTACAGAATCCTGAAAGCCCAAAGTCCTGAAGACCATCAGGGTGAGCTGCCTTAAGGTATATGGATGTACATTATCATACAATCCACCTTAGGTAAATGCAGGCCTACTGCCACATGCATACAGACTGTTCTGTTTGTCAGTGTGCTTGTGATGGTGTCAGTTGTGCCTTGTTATGTAACAGTTACATCCCAGTGTGTCAACTGAAGTCTTTACCCCCTAGGGATTGTCTACAGAGTGTAGATAGAGGCTGGTGAACTATACACCTGCATTACTTACCGTTGATTGTTTGGTATCCTGTGGCCCAGTCTGCCTTTACTATTGTACTACTTGATGACCTTGGCCTGGACTGCAACATGTGTTAACCTTTCCAGGCTATTGTATTAGTATAACTGTTTCACAGTTGCATTACTCAGTTTATATGGATGTCTGTGTCTAAACAGCAATATGACATGGCATCAGTGGCTACTGGTGACTTCAAAGCAAAGGAGGGCTGCAGGAGACAGTTGAATGGGTGGGGCCAATGGGAAGGGGTGTGACCAATCAGAAAGGGGTGGAGTTATGCTCAAAACCACAAAATACTGAGACTTTAATTAAATATGCTGCCCTGGGTGCCAAGCTGTCATTATGAGAGTCCAATCAAGACAAAATGAAGTATAGAAGAAAAAAAATATTTCAATGCATTGGCTACATGACAGCTTACTTAATATCTAGAAGGAGACAAAAAGGTTGTGAGGCATGAAAAAATAAATTACATTTTAAATGCATTACTGGAATGCCAGTCAAAATCAAGTATAAAAAAACAAGCAGCACTCAACTCAAACCACTTCTCCTTGCACAGCAGTTCCAATTATAGTTTATATTCAGCTTTATAAACATACCAAGTAGCATGCTGAAAGTAGTAATCTCTGTGATATCCCCACTTGTAAAAATTTTTCTTATCCAAAAAAGACCTGCTGGCTGACAACAACTATCTACTTGTTTCATGGGGAAAACAGGATCAAAGTAAAAAAAATGAACAGCAAACAAGAAACAAGCTCAAGATAAATTGCTTAAAGGAGTACTGCATAGGTTATGGACCACACATGATAGATTGGCATTCTGTATAGTTTACTGGTAAAGCCTGCAAAGACGACTGCAAGTCTCCAACAAATGAAGTGAGCTTCTGAAAATACTGTAATCCTGCCCTTTATTACAAATACTGTCATATGCATTTCAATACCTAAGGCTTATACGTTATCTAGTTATGTAAATATTCTCTGCATGGCTACAACAAAAAGGCTTTCAATGTTGGTAATTCTTTAACAGTATGCTTATTAAAGCTTACTTGCATATTACAATCTCAGATAACCTTACCTGATGGTCATTAAATCATTGCTACTTAAACACAGAGCAACAGGCAGTGCAACAACATGCATTTTCTGAATAATGATAAGCATAAATCAACAGTATAAAAATATGACAGAAAACCAGAACATTCTGCAAAATCAAGGACAGATGAAAAGCCACTGTAGTACTTGTGTCTACTTTGGATGGGGGGAGACTTTGCACACTTACACTGCATAACTGCTCCTTGCCTTGCTTGGACACATCCAGAGTTACTACATGGGGGGGGGGGGTTGCAACAAGCATGTCACAATTTGAAATGTCTCTGGCTGATGATGATGGCCCTGACACATGTCATACCTCTCAACCTCAGAGCAAAAAATCTGGACAAAGCCATAAATAGAAGTGGGACAAAGGTCCAAAAATAAGGACAATTTTAAATATTGCTCTTATAAACTTAGAAAGATAATAAAATAGTAGGTCTTGCATTAATGTCTGTCATTATTTTTAACTTAAATCTTAAAGGATTTGTCACTAATTTGCCAGAAAACCACAATTTTATGAAAAAACGGACCAAAAATATGATGCAAAAATATTAAATAGCCACACAATACAGCTAGGAACCTGTCAAAGAAGTGACACTTTTTAATATTAGTACTGTTAAGTTAAGCAGCTGACAAAATAAGAGAATCTACATGCATTTCTGAAATAAAAGTAATCTATAACTCTGATCATTACAATTATTTCTTAATTGTAAGCCCTCTACATTTTCTTCCAAAATTGCCATTTTGCAGAGGGATTGTTAGGGGAAGAGCAACATTTTGAGCCAAAGTTGGGGTCAGTTGAGAGGTTTGGATATACCTAATTTTATAAAGTGGTTTATTTGCACATATCTCTCAACCTCTTAATGCAGGAAATCTGGACAAGGCCAAATATATTGGGGGAACATATAGACAGTACTAAAAATTGCTGTTGTATAAACTTAGACAGTTGATAGAATAACAGGTCTTGCTTTAGCATGCATTTTTCTGAAGGGTATGAAGTCTGAAACTCATTGTCTGTCATTATTTAGTGACTTCATTCCTAAATGATTTGCCAGAAAACCACAAATTTTATGACGAATAAACCAAAAATAAGAATCAAAAATCTATTCATTCTGTGACAATCTGGACAGTTGAAAGGTATAGTTCAGCCGGGGCTGTCTTTGAGTTTGCTGCCCTTCCCCCCTCACAAAATCATGGTCGAATGGGGCCTCCCCCTGCAGCCATTACAATGTCCCATTACTTGGGTATTTCACCCTATTTACCATAATCACTGTAATGTGCATACTGCTTTACTTATATGATGGTTTGGCTTTCATTTAAAAGTTTTATTTTACATTTAACAGCACAAACACTTACAGACATCTGCTAAACAAAGCAATGCAGTCTCACAATGAAAATAGACTTAGCATTAAATCTTCTCTGCCCTTGAAACTCGCATTCATTGAAACAACTTTGAAACCCACATTCAAAGAAAATACATCTGGCAAGTGGCAGATAAAGATTAACTTTGGGCTGTTTTCAAATCATAGGGCCCTTGCACACGAAACATATATGTGTTCTTTGATACACCTTCCTTCTTCTTTCAGCTTTTCCTGGTTAGGGGTTGCCACAGCAGATCACCTGTCCACTCATGATTGGCAGTAAAGTTTTATGATGTCAAGTTGCCAGCCTGGCACCCAATCTTCCACAGAAGGCACACACACAAGCACTCACACCTAGGGCCAATTTAGAATGTCCAATCCACCTACAGCATATCTTTGGGATGAAACTGGCGCACCCAGAGGAAACCCACGTGACCACAGGGAGGACATGCAGACTCCACACAGAAGGCACCCCAACTGAGAATTGGACCAGAGAACCTCTTTCTGTGAGACAGCAATGCTAACCACCCATTTGATACAGCTTTCTGATTGTATTACATTATATTCCTTGTATTGTTTTGAACATTTTTCAGTTAACAATAAAACAAAATGCATGCACCAATAATGACAAAACTGCCCAATTCAGAACATTCCCATTATAAAAGTCTACTCAAACTTCTACAGTCCACCAGTATCAGTAAATATGCACAATCTCTGCAGAAGTAAAAGCCATCTAAATAATTCCACATTAAAGAGTTCTGTAACTAATGAAGAGGTTGCTGCTAGCAAACAACTTTATATTTCATTGTTTCATCTACAAATAAAAAGCCTGTTGACCTTGAGGAATAAATTGCCCATGTTACATTTAAAAATGATATGCTAGTAATATTCCAATAGGGAATGGATGGCAACCTGATAACAGGTTGATAGCTACTAGGTATCTACACCAAAGAGGACATTCTCATGACTGCAGCATCCACCCCCTTTAAAAGTACAACACAGTATAGTATCAGCAATGCATCTACATACTGCGGGAGTAGAACCCACAGCCTTCTGCATCAAAAGCAAGTACACAACCTGTTGTATTATTAACAATGCACACAGCATAAGCAGCACTGAACTTCTCTTCCCCTGAAGCTCGTAGCTCCTTATAACATCCACCCAACTGTATCTCTCAACTTTGCAGCACATGAGCATAAGAAATCTGGAAATAGCCAAAATTTATTGGGGGGGACAAAAGCCCAAAAACAGGGACACATTTTAAACATTGCTTGTATAACCTTGTAAATCTGCTACAATAAAATTCTGTATTGTCACCATGCATTTCACTGCCAAGACTTGAACCCAAAACCCTGTGCACTATAGTCAGAACAACATTCCACTATGCTAAATCAGCTGTTTCCTGAAAGCTGGGAAGACTGAAAATTAAATGGCTATCATTTAGTGAATTCAGTTCTCACCATAGCTCTCAACCTCTTAGCACAAAAAACCTGCACAAAACCAATAATGGGGAATACAGCCCAAAAATAGGGACAATTTTCAAATGCTGATCGTATAAACTTAGAAAATTGCTAGAATAAAATGTTTTGTGTTACCATGTAGTTTTTGAAAAATATGAAGTCTGAAATTCAAATGTCTGAAAATCCAGAAAACTCTAAAACCACAGATTTTATGAGGAACAGAACAGAGCAAAAGTATGAGGCAAAATTTTGAATGCTTTTCACAAGTGGTGATGGGGTAGGGAATTCAGGTCCTTGCAACTTGCTCCCAAAGTTAAGGGTTTGAACCTGAGTTACTCTCCAGCCACCAGTTATAGTTAACTGGGGCATTTTACTCACACACTCTAAAGCAGGAAACTGTTTTGCAAAAGTATTCCTCCTCAAGCAGAAACAGCCATTTTCTCCATAAAAAGCAGGCAGTAGTCCATTCCTCCATAAGCCAAGCTTCATTCCCTCATTCAAAGCAGCCAGTAGTCCCGAGGCAGCCATTTCCTCCATTCTCAGCACTGGAATGCCAACCACACATGCGTGTGCTGTGTCTATGTGTTCCGTTATGAGCAAAGACTGCAGACCTTGCAGTCTGATCCCCTTCCAGTCTATGCAGTTGTATCTATATTAACTTATGGAGCATTTGTAAGACTGCTGCCTTCTTCTGAATCTGGACTGAGGTAAACAGCAGTCCAGATTTGAGTTTCCATTCACTCATGCATTTTGGTTTCTCAGCTGGGAGGCTGCAGTCCTGCAGCCCAATAGCATGAGCCACCACTGCATGGCATATACAACTGTAATAGTACACAAATAAAGCTTTCCAATTTATGCACACCTGTGTGTGGTGTTATATCCTTTGATATCTCTGTGGGTATATGTTTCAGGCAATGAATGTCATTTGTATGGGTGGCTCATACAGTCTCCAGTTGGCATGGTGGTAACTGTAGGAATAGTGGTTCATAGGTCAGTACTAAGCTAACTGGCCTTGCGAGCCATTGTAAGCCTAGCCAATTATCCCTTGTGAGACTCAAACTCTGCACCTTGTGTTTGTAAGGCAACCACCTTAACCATTAGGCCACCCTCCCAACAAGTGGTTGGTCTATATTGTGTGCACGTACTACATATGTAACTTACTGTACATATCTCTGCATGTGTATGTGTAGTTACATATATATATATATATATATATATATATATATATATATATATATATATATATATATATATATATATATATATATATATATATGCATATATGTGACTCTGTATATGCATCCTAGGAATGCCCATGTCATGTCTGGTCCTGGTTATGGGATCTGCAACACTTGGTAGTGTATTGCAAGGGGGACGTGTTTGGCTGTGGGGGGGTATACCTATTAGTACAAGACGTATATTGTTTGGGCCTCTCAACCCCTTTAACATTGCATGTGGAAATATATGTTTTTATTTCCGCATTTTTATCTACAGATGTATGTCCGTATATACCTATACATATATATATATATATATATATATATATATATATATATATATATATATATATATATATTTATATATATATATATATATATATATATATATATATATATGTATATATATATAAAACCTGCCATATATATTTAGACATATAGGTGTAGACATACATATCTATAGATGTAGGCATTTGCATGTATATATGTTCATATATATTTATATATATTATATATATAGATATGTTGTATCTGTTTAGATATTAATATATTTACACACACACATACATCTAAAGGTTGGAATACATTCTCTGTACTGTTGACTGACTGGGCTGGATAATATGTTTTTGAAAACATCAGGTCTATGTATATTTGACATAGCTTAGTGGTAAATCACTTTGTATATGGTGTGCAGGGTCATGGGTTCGAGCCTTGCAGAGGCTGTTTGTTTTGTTGCTAGGTAGAACACGGGCCGTTGGATACAGAGTGATTAAGGCACTATAAAGCAGTTGTAAGCGGGTTTGCGGGTAGGTAAGCACTGCCAACTTCTGGTTACAGTTTCTTATACTCAGTTAGCTTCTAATTTGCTTAATCAGTGTAGGCATTGCTTACCCCCTCGCAAACAGGCTTAAACCCTCTTACTGCTGCTTAAAAGTGCTAACTCACACTTACCCCCATGCTAATTTCTTTAAAAGAAAAGAAATCAGGGTTGATAGGAAAGTGGTGAAAAAAGGGCCACAAAGAGAGAAAGACAGTAGGGAACATAGTCAGGGATGTGCAGGAAGGGTGTAGGGAAGGCCCAATGCTGCCCATTTCTTCTATAGCAACAGCTGTGCATATACACTGAATTTGGAGGTAGATTTGGACAGTCAAACCCCTGGGAGAGGGGTGAGGATAGCAATAATAAGCTGTGATGCCAATTAGACTGAATTACATGTGTCCAGTGGGCACATGTGCAAAATGGACAGCTATGTATGAAGCGAGATTTGTTTTATGGGAACAGATTGCCCTTTTTTTCAGGTGAGAGTGGGATGTTGGGGAGGGGTTGTAGGTATATTTGGGGAGGTAGGTTGGGTAGGTTAGCAGACAAGACAAACAAGATGCATGCCCCTGGCGGTATATGACATGTGGGGAGTAAACACCTTGATGGGGAGGGGTGTTGGGATATTGGAAGCCCACAAGCCCCCTAGTGGTAACAGTGGGACTGAGGTCCCCACCCATGGGCAGTCACCACTGCACCTTCACAGGCCCGAAGGTAGCTGTGCTGGGGACTGAGTCGCAGAGCCAGGCTGACTCTCTAATAGTGACACAAGGCCCTCAAGCTGGTGTAGAAGATCACCAAATTGCTGGTTGATTGCTCTACGCACCATGACCCCGAGCTGGCGATGGGTGACAGGTGCTTGTCCATGCCCACTCCCAGGGGGCAAGCCCCATCCCCTGAGGCTGTTCCACCCGAAGGTGGTGCAGGACCAACAGACAGGGAGGTCCCAGGTTGGGCCCCAGACATGCTGCTGCCCGGTGCTACGGCCAGCTGAGGTAGGACAGGTGGGTCCGCTGAGACTGGCCTTCCCAAGCGTGCTATAGTGGTTAGATTTCATCATCATTTGTGAGTTAGTAATAGTCAACACATTCCAGGGTTAGGTATAACAGCATTCATAAATATTCCCATTACCCCAGACACCCGATACGGAACTGTTGCATAGCAGCAGAACACATGCATATATGGGACCACAGTGGTAAGAATAGCATGCAGGTACATTGATGGCAGCATGCCACCAGTGGTGGAATAATTCAATATAGCACATTGATGGGAACCATCAAAATATTTATCAAACAATTGGACATTATCAGAACATAGGTGTCATTACATACCGGTTGGGGTGGGTATGTTGATTATTGTTAGAGATATGTTGGGGGGGAGAGAAAGATGTCAATTAGCAACTAGTATATTCCTGTAGTCCACATTACTTTCCTAGTCAGTGCTGTTATCTGTACCTTACAAGTCTTACTACACTACCCTATAGCCTTAGTTTGGACAGTGATATGGCTGTTGTCATCATTACACATGAACCAGTTTTACCTGCAGTATACACCTCTTACCTGGTATACCTGAAGAGGGAATGTCTGTTAACACTAACTAACTGCTTGTACACATACTCCCAGATTCTGGATTGTTGTTTTGTACATAGCTATCCAACTCTTTCTGCACAGACTCTGGCCATGTGTTGACCACATGTTGGTGTGCCGGGACATATCTAGAATATTGCCCTCTTCCACCTTTAGTGACCTGACACACACATATACATGCTTTCCTACACAGTTATATTATGTAGCACAGTGTGGGTGACAGTGACCAGTGATACTTTATTATTCAGAGAAACTGCAACACTCACAATTCCCTACAATACCATAGTGAACAGTACCAGTACAGGTTATAATGGTCTGTATTTTTCAGCACAGTGTTCGTATCCAACGTATCTGTGGGACCATTTTTTGTTAGCACTACCTGACTGTTGCCACACAATGTTCCAGATTACATAGTATTTTGCACATACCTCTCACTCTGTTACTGTACACACACTGGTCACAGCTTAACAACATGGGAGTGTAGATAGGACATACTTGAAATATTACTCACCTAACAGTTTTGGGGGTTGCTACAGTGACAGGTGTGTTCTCATGATGTTTGAAAATCACTTGTATTCCCTGTTTGCTGGCTAAACATCTGGGATCACCCCACAGACTTACCTGGGGGACAGAGGGACAGGCAGCAGATATGGACACATATACTGGACATTCTGGCCTCATCTGTATAGCTGTGGGGTATGAATCTGTATGCAACCTAATTCCACTCCCAGGATTCAGACCATGGCTGTGTCTGCTACAGCTTAAATACTGTCCATCACAGTTGTGTCTGCTATATAGATATTGCTGTATATCTCCTATCTGCTTTCCGTCTTATTAATCCCCTGTGCTTTTGCATTCTGACCCCGTATTACAAAACTAATATACATATTTCCTTGACAGTTGTATGTTGTTGGACAGTGTGGGCAACAGTGATGTGTAATACCTCATTATTCAGAGCAACTGCATATCATTCTTGTATTTCTGAGCACAGTGTTGGCATCTGACAGACCTGTGGGAGGAATGTTTATTAGCACTACCTGAATGTTCCCACACACAGTACCAGATTCCACATTACTATTCTGCACATACATCTCACTCTGTTACTGTACATACTCTGACCACAGCTTGACAAGTTGGGGTGTAAATGGGACATACATGGCTTCTTAGTCACATAAGGTATTGGGGAGCTGCTAGTGTACCAGCTTTGTTCGCATAGCTGTGTGTCAATCAGTTGTATTTCCTGTTTGCTGGCTATACGTCTGGGATCATCCCACTAATTTCCCAGGGGGACAGGTTGATAAGCAACAGATATGGGCCACTTTACTAGACATTCTGGACATATCTGTACAGTTGCGGGGTATGATTCTGTATGCCGACTGCTACCACTGGCAGGATTCGAAACATGGCTGTGTGTGCTGAGAAGACAACAGTTTACATCTCAGTTGTATGTGCTATTCAGTTTTTGTTGTCTGCATTTTCCCTGTCTGCTGTCAATGTGTCTCTCAGTTGTACTAAATGACCTCTGGGGATTACACCTGTCATATACAGGCATTCCTACACATTCAATGTATGGTGCACAGTGTGGGTAACAGTGCTTAATACTACAGTACTATTACATGACTGTATATCTACATTACCGTATGATACCAAGATATACACATGCAGTCCAGCAGTTAGACCTGTTTTGTCAGGCTATTACACTTTTATTGACATACAAACAATAGGGGACTCTTCCTGCCATATTCTCTAGTGTATGCAGTACTTGCCTTGAACAATACAGGTTTTCTACAAGCAATTACTTTACTACTACTTTTATTTTTATTTCCTATGACAGTAAATGCATGAGTATTACTGACCTGCCTCACATCACAACCTCACCAGGCAACTGATGTGGGCCTCCTGGTTCGCGGCCTGCTCCATTGCAGCTCTGGGGGACATAAGAGGAATATTTAGCCATACCTATCCATGATATACCCAAGCTGGCAATTATTGCACACATACTGGATTGATACGTACACACAACTGGAACATCCCCTGCTGCTCTAGCCTCCTGGAGCCACTCCTCCAAGAGGTCCCCCTTACGCCATGTCAGGTCAGCATAGTGGTGCCTGACCTGCTCACCAGTTTGGGGTATGCCAGTGGCACTGGTGAGGTCATGGGCGAGATGGTTCCAGGCCTCCACCTTATATTGGGAGCCCTGGTACTGGCCCTGAAGCAGTCTCTGAGCATGGTCTTTAACTGGGAGTCCTGCCATGACCTTGGACTCCTGGATGCACCACCACTGTGCCCAGAAGTGCACACCTTATCCCCTTACTGCCATAGTGCCTGCAAGGGGAAGCTACAACCAGTTATGAGATGTATTCCCACTTCTTGGGTTTAAGTAGGGCCGATTTCCCATACTTTTCCGTGATTGGCCGATTTTGAAAAGGCTACGCTATGAACAAACCTGCTTAATGAAGGTTGGCATTGTTTAAAGGGGTATAACACTGGGCACATTGAGTTAGCTGGCCTACACATTGCTTACACCTCCTAAGCTGGCCTGTGCAATGCTTAGCATTGCTCACATTAGACTTTGCATTATTTTTTCTTTTTGGCATTGATTTCTTATTCATTATATCTTATATATCTGCATGGTATCCATGATTAATGTGTATGTACACTCTATGGGGTCCTTGTATTTTACTGGGGACTTCAACACTCTATTACAATTACACCTCACTTCTGGGCTTACTGCTGTACTCCAGTTCACATATTTATGTTATTTAGTGGGTTATGGAACATATGACTGTATACTGATTCCTGTCACAGGTTCAGTTTGGTTTTACTATGGTGAGGACTTGTTTGCTGATACCTCACTGCTATGTAATTCTATGATGGCTTGGTGGTTAATTACTGTGACTGTGATGTATAGGGTCCTGGGTTTGAAATCTGCATGGTTGTTTATTTTGTTGATGGCCAGAACAAGGGCCATTGGATACAAAGTGAATAAGGCACTTTTGAGCAGTTGTAAGTGGGTTTGTGTGACGGTAAGCACTGCTAATCTGCCATTACAGCTGCTTACAGAGAGTTAGCTTTAAAATTGCTTAACCAGTGTAGGCATTGCTTACCGTTGAGCAAATGGGCTTAAGCCCGCTTACTAGTGCTTAAATATACTGACTGCTGCTTATTTGTGCTTAATCCTGCTTACTAGTGCCTTATTCATTATGACACTGACACCTCACATGTGCATTTGCTGCAGTACTCCAGTTCATGAATATATATTATTTAGTGGGTTATGCAACATAAATATTGCTCATAATGTGCTTTGCCATGGAAAATGGAATGTGCTGCAGTGGGACTTGAACCAGGAATGCCTGCTCGTAATGCAAATGCTCTACCCACTACACTACTATGATGCTGCTTTATTTGAATATATCTTCCTTGTTATCCTCTTCAGCCATTTAAGCTGTATTAACCGTAGCTAAGCGATGGGCACACTTGCGCACCTACAGTTAGCTTTAATCGGATTTAAAAAAAAAACATTAAGGGTTTCTTCATTTTATTTATGTATACTGTTGCTGTTCTACACAAGAGGGACTGTTGGTGGGGATATGTGGTTGCATGTGAGTGATCTCGCTCATTTCATACCCCTTTTTGCTGTTCTTCATTGTGGAGGCGTGTTTATTCTAAGAGCTCTGCTCTCAGACATGCCCCCTGCACTCTTACACGCTCTGTGTAAGCCTAGGAGCTCAGGCAGCGCGCCTCATTATTATGCATGGCGCGCTGCCTTCCTGCTCCTAAGCGGCCGCCTCCATGCAGGACTAAGCTAGTCCTGCACAGAGGAATAGTAAATCCAGGGGATGATCTATTACAGAAAATGTAAAACTAACCTTATTTATTTATAAACTATGTTTTAACATAACATGCTTAGCCAGGCCAGTATTACTTTCTTTAATTCTCACTGCCCTCAAATATTCATACATTCTTTTATAAAATTCCCTAGATGTCCTGCCAATATAAAATACAGGACAGAGACTACATAGGGCAACATAAACTATACATTTAGACCTGCAATTATATTCTTGCAATAATCTAATATTGTCATTTTTGGCTTCTATCATGATTTTTCTTTCTAAGATGTATTGACAAAACCTAAAATTATCACATTTTGACATTCCTTTATTTTCTTCTTTTTGTTTATTAAATTAACTATTCCTGTAAAAATGCTCTTTTAAATATCCCCCCCTTTGAGAAACAAATATAGGGCTATCCCCTATAATGTCTTTTATATCTGTAAAATTAGTTAAAAACTTCCAATTATTTATAACAATCTGTTTAATACTGACTTCATCTATTGAGTTTTGCAATACGCATGCCAGTGTACATTCCTTTTTATCTTTCTCATATAAAATTGTTTTTTTTTTTTGTAAAGTGCCAATATTGGCCTCTCTTTCATTTCTAACTTCATTCCTAATTTCATTTTCCAGATTGCCTGGATATCCCCTTTCACAAAACCTTCTCCCCAACAGCTCATGTTCTAAATTGAAAAAATATGTATCTTTTGTTAACTCATTTAATCTCATAAATTACCCTGTTTACTATATTAATTTTAAAGCTGTTTTTATGCATGCTACCATAATGTAGGTAACCACTACTTTGCAACTCCTTTTTAAGAATTCTGGCTTTTAATTTGCTGGCAGATCTATACACTGCTAAATCTAAAATATTGATATCATCTTTATTAATTTTATATGTAAATTAAGATAATTAGATACATTATTTAAATATGTTAAAAATTATAATAATCTATTCATACTGCCTTTCCATAATGCAAACAATTCATCAATACAATGTTTGTAAAATAATATATCACTGAAAAAGTCAAAATTATATACATATTCTTTCTCCCAGACCGTCATAAAAATATTGGCATAGCTGGGGGCTATCATTGCCCTCATAGCTACACCATTTGTTTGTCTATATATTTCACTATCAAATGTTAAAAAATATAACTCAAAATAACATAAAAAATTTCAGTTAGCAACCTAATTTCTTCACTTGCAAATATTCCTAAAGAAAGCATTTCCTTATTAACCACTTCAAGCCCTTCGACATTGGGAATGGTGGTGTATAAAGAAAAAACATCTTTTGTCACTAATATTATAGAATCATCCACTCTAGTTTGTAATAAGATTCTTAAACTCAAAAGAATCTTTACTGTAACAATTACTTCAGCATAGAAGTCTTTACAAACATTTGCCCATATAAATGGCCAGCAGTTCTGTTTTACTACCCTGACTGGCCATTATGGATGTGAAAGTTGGCTCCCTTAGGTGCTTATGCACTTTTGGCAGACTAAAAAATCTCCCCAGTTTGGGCTTCCATATTCTAAAATAGTCTGCAATATCAGCAGTGACCAAACCTTCCAACCACCATTCCTCAATACATGCAGCAATCATATTATAGGATTTAACAATTTCTGTCCAAGTTACTTTTTGATAAAATTTATTGTCACTTAACTTCTTAACTCGCAACAGTAATGATCCATATTTAATACCACCACCACATTCCCTTTGTCTGCTTTTATTATGTACAAACTTTTATTTTATTTAACTCAAACAATGCTTCCTTCCTTTAACTGTCATATTATAATACCTGGTTCTTGGCTTTCTATTTAATAAAGTCATAACATCATTTTCACAAGTTAACAAAAAAGCCTCTAGTTCAGGTCTTAACCATAGATTAAAAACACTTGCCGCCAGATTCAGCAAGCCCTGCATGGTGTGCAGGACTAGTACAGGAGCTCCAGCAGGCAGTATGTCTGCCATGCAATCCAGGAATAAGCTGTAGGGACATGTACGAACGCTCCTACACTAGTCCTGCACGGACTCAGCCCCTGTATGCAAATTACCCCATTTGCAGGTGAAATCCATGCAAATGAGGTGAATTTGTGATCCAGGAAGCTGCAAGCCGGCCATGCAGGACTAGTGTAATTTGTAGAAATGTAGTCGGCCAGTAACCAAGTACATTTCTGCAGACTACAAAACGGAGCCATGACAGCTCCAAATAAAGGGTGGATATTATGTAAAAAGCATGGCAATGGCCAAATATAAGGCCACGCGCATGGAAAACAGTTGCAAAAATTAAAAAATCAACTTTTTATTTTTTTTAGCCGATCTCGGTTGTTTAAGCATAGGGCAACGGCACGCAAATGGGATCGGGCAAAAAATAAAAAAAAGAAATCTAAAATAAGCATTCTAACCAAAATCATTATTTTGCCATTATACTCAATGGCAGGCAGAAGACAACATGGACAGTGAATAGTGGTTGCTAAGGGGGGAGGTTCAGTGTGGGACCTGTAACTATGCATCAGCAGGCAATCCCATGCAAATGAGGGGAATGATACTGAATCCCAGATCTTCCCTGCATGCTAGTCAGCACCCAACAGTGTAAGAGCAGGAATAGCTTAGTGCAAGCCTAGGAGTTAGCTGACATCATAAGGGTGTGTGTCAGGCATACTGTAAGTGGATTGGAGCCCTGTGGCTCGGGTTTGCCCTTAGTTTAGCAGAGATAAGCAAGGGGGTGTATCTGAGGCAGCCTAGCACTCTTTACATTGCCTAAGCTGGTGTGTGCACCGTGCACTGGGTTTTAAAGAAAAAAAAAGTAAACCAGGAAGTAGCAGCTCTGTGCACATTTGAGCACTGTGTTTGCTCAGCGCACCCCTGGGCTTAAAAAGGAAGGCAGTAGGAAGGGAAAACAGTAGTAGGAAGGTAATCAAGGAGAACTAGCATAGTTGACAGATGAAATGTTTCAGAATCAGCCAATTACACAGGCAGCAGCCCAGCCCAGAACACTACTATAAACTATGCAAACACATTTCCCTCTGGTTTTCGCACATACTCTACACCACCGTTGTATAGAAGCGGGGGAATTTTAACAAACAAAACCAACAAAATGATAGGGGCTGCAATAGCTATCATACAACAACATGTGGAAGAGCTTGAGGGTGGTGAGGATGAGAATGCTGTTGACCAACCCACAGTGAGGAGATGGAGAAGAGTGTACAGACCCAGGGTAATCTACCAGGGGCTACATTAGCTGGAGATAGTGGAGTGCTATAGGGTGGACAGTGACCTCCTACAGCAAATTGTTGAGCTGTGCCGACCACACCTCACACACACAACTGACAGAAGGGAACCCATCCCTGTGGATACCAAGGTATATGTAGGCCTAAGAATACTAGCTACAGGTACCTTCCAAAGGCCAACTGGGGATATCATAGGGATCTCACAGGCATCAGCATCCAGGGTACTCCACCACTTCCTGGATGCCATGTCAGCACATGCCGGTGAGCACGTATATTTCCCCAACACCCATGAGGCGTTGGCCAGCAATATGCGTCTGTTCCACTAAATAACAGAATACCCTGAGGTAGTGGGTGCTATAGACTGCACGCACATATGCATCAAAGAAACCCGGTGAGCGGGGTAGGGACTACATCAACCGGAAGGGCTTCAACTCCATCAACTGCCAGGTCGTGTTCGATGCCCAGGGCATTATAATGAATGTGTGTGCTGGCTGACCTAGAAGCTGTCACGATTCCCACATCTGGCATCTGATGCAGCTGTACCAGAGATTTGCCAATGGGGACATCCCTTACGGTCACCTAGTGGGGGATGCTGGTTACGCACTGGAGCCATGGCTGATGACACCCATCAGAAATGCACACACACCCAAACAAGAACTCCATAATAAGGCACACGCACAGACCAGAATTATAATAGAGCATGTGTTTGGGATGCTCAAGTCATGGTTCCGGTGCCTGGACACATCCGGTGGTGCCTTGCAGTACATACCAGCTACATGTACTCAAATTGTTATTGTATGTGCCATGCTACACAATATGATCCTGCAGAAACAGCCACAGCAGGAACAGCACAGGGCAGGGCCACACAGCCCCCCACCATTATCAAGGCCTTCACAGGTACAGAATGACTCAGAGGAGGAGCAACCTGAGCCTGCCCCAGTTGGTAGAAAGAAGCATGCCCAGTATGCCCTGGCCTTGGCAAAGAGACAATGCATAGTGCATACACTGACACAGGAGGGACCCAGGGAATGACACCTCTCTCTGACTCGCACATACAGTAAAAGGGATGCTAAACATGACACTACCTGTGCTCAACCATGTGTAGGGAGTGTACTATGTGCATCAGACATAGGCAGCCCTCCAGCACCAACCTCAATACTGGCACACCCACAAGGTAAGTCACTCTCCTTACCAGTTGCCGAATGGAGTAGTATGTGTTGTTACCTGCATCTATGGTATGGATGTGAGCATGCAAGGGAATTGGGTGGCTGAATGGGATGCCAGCAGATAGTAGACACCTATAGTGGCAACATGAGATCTGTAACAAATACTGGTGTCACTATCGTAGCCAGTACTACACATGGTGACAAAACCCACTGCAGGAAATGTGCTGGGCCACATGTCTGTCCATATGACACACACATGCTAGTCAGGGAGGTTCACATACCCAACAACAGTCTCAGCCAGCAGGCCAGGTGTAAACAAACACAAACAAAGGCTGTGCTAAGGCCTCTGAATGATGCCTGTGGGTAACCTCCCCCCCAGGCCTACACAGACAGACTACATCAGGTCAGACAGTGGGATATTAGGTCTGGCGGGTAGGAAGTCAGAAACTAATATGTAGGTCAATGAAACCTAAGACCTGTAGTACACTGATATGCCTCTAGTCAGCATGATAGGTTAGAAAACAGAATGAAATGGAGTACCTGACATACCAGTACATTCTTAGCCAATGTGTACAAGTATCAGGTGTACCCCCCCAATCCTAAGTAGCAATGTAGAAACAGTCAGGTGTGCCCCCCAAATCCTATGTAGACATGTAGTAACAGTCAGGTGTGCCCCCTCAATCTTATGTAGAAAAGTAGAAATGGTCTGGTGTGCCCCACCAATCCGATGTACACACATTGTAACAGTCAGGTGTGCCCCCCCAAATCCTATGTAGAAATGTAGTAACAGGTGTGCCCCCCCAATCCGATGTAGACATGTAGTAACATGTATGTGTAGGTATAATGCCAGTGGAGCACAGATGCCCAGAGGTGGTCAAGGTAGCAGGATAGATTGTAGCATTTGTACAATATGCAGGTATGTGTGTGTTAGGTTGGTGTGTGTGTTATTTTTACAACCCAGGGATATTAATGGTAACTATTGACATCATAGAGCTATTTCCCAGTATTCCTCACTTAATAGGTATAGATTGGTTTAATGAAATTTTGACAACACAATCTGATTTAAGTAATAACACAGTTAGGCTAATAGTGGAATTTATGGAAGTAGTTCTTGAGAATAACTTCATCTATTTTAATGGAGAAGTATTCCGGCAAAAGAAAGGTGTAGCGATGGGTGCTCCATGTGCCTCAACATACGCAAACATAGTATTATACTATTAAGAAAATAAATACATCTTTTCATCTGGTTGGGCTGAGCATATTACTTACTACAAATGTTACCTGGATGACATCTGCATATTATGGGATGGTGACATGGACAGTTTTTCAAATTTCATCACGTACATTAATTCCACTACAGATTTTTTGGCTTTCACACATAATGTGAGCAAAAATTCTTTACATTATTTGGATGTTTTTTTATTCAAAGATTATGTCAACAACTTTTTCCAATCCCAAATATATAGAAATATGACTTTTCCAACACATTCTTACATTTTGATAGTGGGCACCCTTTTATCAGAAAAAGGGTATAATAAAAGGTCAACTCATTCGTGCATCCAGGATGTCAAGTACTCAAGATTTATTTCTTAAAGAAGTTGACTTTTTAAAAAAACTCTTTCTTGAGAGAGGCTATCCAGTCTATCTTGTGGATAATTTAGCTAAAGAGGTTCTCGACAACAGGGAATCTAAGTATCCACCATTACTTGGGAAAGGCAAGATTTTAGAGCACACTCAAGAGGCTGACCGACAATCGTCACATAATAACTTTGTGTATATATACACTAGGGACTCCCAACAGGTAGAAAAGACTATTTTGACATATTGGCCAGTTTTGACATTACAGGAGGACATTAACAAAATTGTACCCGCCAAGCCTGGATTCACAAGAAAGAGAGATATTAATCTAAAGGGCCTATTTGAGAATAAAAATAACAGAAAAACACATTCACATTTTTCTAACAAGGTAGGGACCTACAAATGTGGTGCATGCAACCAGTGTGTACACATATACAATAATAATAGTTTACACATTCCCTCTAGGAACTTTAAGATTAGTACAACAAAATATTTTAACTGCGCATCAGAAGGGGTGGTTTACCTCGGTGTTTGCATGGAGTGTCACAGTTTTTATGTTGGCAAGACTGAGCGGTCACTAAGAAAAAGGATTTATGAGCATCTATACGAAATTAGTAAGAAGAAAGATACTAATGCTTTTTTTAAACATTCAATGCAATGTATTAACATGCATCTAAAATTCCTTGTCCTAGACCAGGTCACCCAGCATCCCAGAGGAGGGGACTAGGAGACTCGTCTAGAGCATAAAGACCTTTTGTGGCAATTGAAATTAAATGCAGTAAGACCCCCAGGTCTAAATGATAGCATCAGTATAGCAAGTGCACTAAAGCTTAGCAGGGAGAAATTATGAGTAAACAAAAAACTGTTTTGAAAATGCCAGGTAATAAACAGGCAGTTAGTTAATGATGAATTTTTATTTTATGTTATTAACTTTCAACCAGAAGTACATGTTTTTACTATAAGGATTTATATTTAGAACATTTTAAGTGCATATCTGTATATATTTTTTAATATTTGTTCTTAGTATTTGCACTTTTAAAAAATTGTTATTTAACACACTGCATGAATTATTAGTGGTTTGCATTAACTACTTATATGTATTTATTTTTACAAGATTTTTTGACACACAAGGTATCTAGATAGTTTTTAAAACAACGTGTTATTGCAGTATTATTTACTTGCAGGGAGTACAAATATTTTAACATCTTAAAAAATACTTCAGAGACACCTTAAAAAATGTTTAAACTTTTAACTAATTATCATAATTAGCACCAGGAGTGGTCGATTAAGTGATCACCTGATGTATGTATAATGATATAAAATGGTTTTACTTTTCACTGAGCAGTATCTTGATAAAGCCTGGTAGGAACCAGGCGAAAGCGCTTGATTAATTCTTCTGTTTTTATTCATTAAAGTTATTTAACTTCAGTTTATTTCTGGTTGTATCACATTTGTGATTCCTGGACTCAGTGTTTCTACCCGTGGAGCTGCTTTTTACTTGGTGTGTGTGTTACATATCGTGTGAGAGTGGTCAGTATGTATGCATGTTGAGGTTTGACATGGTGGCCATTACCCACTATTGCCAATGACAAGCCAAGTCCTCATTCCCCCCAGTATAACACATGCTAGCAGTAAGCCATTGTAAATGTATGGTGGTAATATGTGTCACCATCTGAAAGATGGACATGGCATGGTTGTTGGGCTAGATATACAAGCAGTACACAAGGAAAAGTACCCCAGGCATACAGTATATAATGTGTAATCATGAAATGGACACACCCTTGGAATTGTACATACAGGTATGCATCACATTATCTGGGCCTGTAGTAGGGAATATCGGTGTTGTCTGGCCGAACACATGCAGATTACAAAGGTGATAGGACTGATGTATTGGGAAAAATCTGATGTACCTGCACAAGCCAGCATAACTGGAATGCCTCATGCACATCTGTGAGTCAGATGCAAGTAGTATCCATAGCACACATGCACCCAGCTCACCCAAACACCTCCCACAGGTACCTCTCTGGTTGTATCCCTGCTGTTGGGAATGGGTACAATATGACCCCCATCTGTGTATGGCAATAGCGAAAGAATGCAGCATACAGTGCAGCTGTCCCATGCAGTTGTGTTCCTAGCTGTAAGTAGCACCCTTCCAGCTTCAACACCACCTGATCAATACTGATAGAAAGTATTGGCATGAACACCTAGCACACCACCCCTGTCACCTCAGGGGAATATACTGTATGGCGGTCTGGGACTGTAGGACTGTCAGAATGCAACAGCCTGCCACAGCTGGGCTGCATCACAACCAAATGCCCTACAGGCCTCTGCCAAAGGCCTGTGTTTTACATGTACTGCCAATGCATATTATGTCATGGACACCCAAATAACAACATACACTCCACATAAGCCATATGCAAGGCCATGTGAACAAACCACAGTAACATGTCCACCATGTCCCACTGCATGAACTGTGGACCAACACCAAAACACAGCTGTGATGAGGTGATAACCTTAGGGAAAGTATCAGAGAATGCATGCATAATGTATGGAAGAGGATAGAATAATAGAGGGGAGTGGGAGCATGGGCAGCATGGAATGTGCAAGGTCCGACACAGCCATGTGCACATACTATCCCTGGCTGCAAACACATACATGGGTGGCTACAAACCTGCCCGTACACCACAGTAGGGGTAATGTCCTGACTTATGGCCCCTGCCTCTGGGTAACCTGTCTGAATCTGTACAGCTGTGAGGTATTGCTACAGCAAGATATGGCCATACTGCCATGTTGCTGGATGTACAAGTATGGGATCCTCTGCCAGCACTGTACCAAGGTGCTGAACTGGATACACAGACACAGCAGCAAGTGTCTGCAGCTCCCCCTCCAGAATGGCATATCTCTCCATGAATATGTAGGCATTTGCCCACAATACTGGACACGGCTGCATTCACCCTTGTTCCCCAGGACATCACTGTGAGCAAGAATGTCCACCTGATAGTATTTGAGGGCATAAAACATCACAGTGTATAAGAGTACACACGTCTGAATATCTCTTTTAACACCGGTACCATGTAGCGGACGCAGCACAGACACAAGCAACTACAGTACACACTATCCCTTGCACAGTTCGACCCATATTGCCAACTGAAGTTTGCTACCAGTAGGTGTAGAACACAAAGGTCTGCACTGGAGTGCAAACTACCTGGAATGGATCCACACATTCAATACAGATGGGCATACTGGGCATGCTCACACACTTAGAGAAATGAAGGCAATGTCAGGCAAAAACATACTGAAAGGTCATACTGGGCATGCCCACACACTTGAACAAATGAAGCCCATGTCTGCAAACAACAGTGGACCATACATATCTGACGGTTGCAGATGTTAGTGCATACACTCCTCAGTATTCACCAGTCATGCTTTGCACACACATTGGATAGGAATGCAGACATATATCCAAGAACAACACACTATAATATGCCAAAAGTAGACATACATAGAAGTGTGGAAGAGAGTGACAGTGACAAAGAGCCTTCCATCATGCAGTCTGTCCCACCCAGCACACAGCTAAATGGCTACAACCACATGATGTGTAAATGTCATTCACTGTAGAAATTAGCCACTGGTATCCATCAGCAGTACAGACTCTGTGGTGCAAGTGCTAGCTGTGCAACATGACTGTACAAGGCAGTAGTCATCTATCAGTTGTATACATGTACCTGCCGAATATAAACCTGCATGCGCC
The DNA here is from genome assembly GCF_019279795.1 of Protopterus annectens. Classification (NCBI taxonomy): domain Eukaryota; kingdom Metazoa; phylum Chordata; order Ceratodontiformes; family Protopteridae; genus Protopterus; species Protopterus annectens. Next base: position 212,263,219 of record NC_056744.1, on the reverse strand, counting down.
TGCGTGTGGTGTGTCAACCTCTAGATTAATGGGTTATGGCTCATGAATACACACTGCGCTCCCCATAGCCCTACGATGACACGCCTGCTGATGTCATCCACTTTGAAATACACCTTTGGGAATAAAATAGCCCAGTAATCTATGTGGCATGTCTTGCAACTGCATAATGCTGTAGTGTGATAAACTAGTTTGGTAGGTGTTCTACTCCCAGACATAGCAAATGTCTGTGTAGAGGGCAATGCTTTTTAGGCTAGTCACAGTCACTACAATTTAAATGCCCTACTTTGGCAAGGCTGCTGATGTCATTCACTGTGAAATACACCTTTGTGAAAGGAGTATCCCAGTATTCTCTGTGGTGCATCCTATAACTGTGTAATGCTGTAATATAATATAGTACTTTAGTAGGGTTCTATTCCCACACATAGGATGTGTGTTTCTTTGTCTGTGTAGGGAGCAATGTTTTTTTTAGGCTAGTCACACTCACTACAAATCAAATGCCCTACTTTGGCAAGCCTGCTGATGTCATTCACTGTGAAATACACCTTTGGAAACCAAATAACCCAGTAATCTCCATGGTGCGTCCTATAACTGTGTAATGCTGTAGTGTAATAAACTAATTAGACACGTGTTCTAATCCCAGATATGGCAACTGTGTCTGTGTGTCTCTATCTGTGTAAAGGTAATGCTTTTTAAGCTAGTCAAACTCACTACAATTCAAATGCCCTATTTTGACAAGCCTGCTGATGTCATTCACTGTGAAATACACCTTTGGGAAAGACATCACCCAGCAATCTCTGTGGTGTGTCCTCTAACAGTGTAATGCTGCAGTGTGATATAATACCCCTGGTAGGGGTTCTATTTCCTCACATGGCAAGTGGGGATGTTTGTGTGTGTGTGTGTGTTTTTTTGTCTGTGTAGGGAGCAATGTCTTTTTAGGCTAGTCAGACTTATTACAATCCAAATGTCCTACTTTGGCAAGCCTGCTGATGTCATTCACTGTGAAATACACCTTTGGGAAAAAAGTAGCCCAGTAATCTCTGTGGTGTGTTTTATAACAGTCTAATGCTGTAGTGTGGTGTAGTACTTCGGGAGGGGTTCTTTTCCCACACATGGCAAGTACAGATGTTTGTGTGTGTGTGTTTCTTTGTCTGTGTAGGGAGCAATGCATTTTAGGCTAGTCACACTCACTACAAATCAAATTCCCTACTTTGGCAGGCCTGCTGTCATTCATTGTGAAATACACCTTTGGGAAAGAAGTAGCCCAGTAATCTCTGTGGTACATTCTATAACAGCATACTGCTGTAGTGTGATATAGTACTTTGGTAGGGGTTCTATTCCCATATATGGTAAGTGTGGATGTTTGTGTGTGTGTCTTTGTCTGTGTAGGGTGCAATGCTTTTGAGGCCATTCACAGCCACTACAACCTCCAGTGACCTTCTTTGGCAGGCCTGCTGATGTAATACCCACTGAAATACACCTTGGGAAGGAACCCTCCAGTAATCTCTGTGGAGCATTCTATAACTGCGTAATGCTGTATTGCAGTAAGCTAATTAGGTAGGAGTTCTAATCCCAGACATGGCATGTGTGTCTGTGTTTGTCATTCGTATCCTATGTGGAGGTGGCTGTGGGTGTGTAACAACTGGACTCATTGTGGAGTGGGTTTTGCAAATTTCTTATATGGTGGCCCTATTATATGTCACAATGTCCACCTTACAAGGATAACAGATGTGAAATAGCCAAGAGGCTGGGGTGGCATTCCATACCCCTACATGTGACATCAAGGTCTGGCGAACAAAGTTAGCAACCCCTGTATTACACAGATAACACTCTCAACCCATGTCTCATATGCAAACACACTTGCCTAGTCAACAACCACTATGTTGGTAGTACCCTGCATATTGCCCACAGATAGTAACCATGGTGTGATTGCAGTGGACTACAGAGGGCATGGCACCTTGTCCATCAGTACAATACGCACGTACATGCAGACAGTGTGCCTTCACTATGTTCCCCACTGGATGCCTGCAACACCTGTGGTGCCATCAAATGTGACCCACAAAGGACATACCATGCCTTATACACATGCCGTATATGGACAGATGCCACTGACACCAGGGAATACCTGTATCATGCTATCAATGTGAGTACATGGTCAACCTTCTGTCCATTACCTGTTCCCAGCACATGAGGCCAGGACAGGGACATCTGATGATAACAATCTGTGTAAACAACATGGGCCAGACACCCCAGGTACAGTTCCACATGTCACTGTACATGCATGTGGGATGTGTGTACATCCCAGACAGAGTCCATATCATGGACTAAAGAACACATACATGGCAAGCATTGCACAGCAAAGGCCACACACAATAGTTACCCATGTGACTAGATGGTGAATACAATACCCACCTGTGTGGGCCAATCCAGACACTACACCCCTGAGCCACACTGCAGACCATTGTCATGTGACCTGATGCCAAAGTATACATTTCACCTAGGCTTGTATAGCCTTCTGGCACAGTCAACAGCTACACACCCGTGAAGCAATGCACGCATGCATGCCAGTACTGGAACCCTGTGTCTGTGTGTGTTGTGTATGATGCTTTTGACCACATTCTCACTCACTACAACCCCCATTGGCATACTAAAGCATGCTGTCTGATGTCAGACACCTTCACATACCCTTTGCCCATATAACCTCCGGATAACCCCTGTGGTGCATGTGACCTGCACAGTACTGTATTGTGGCAAACTAACTAGTTAGGAAATGTATTCCTGGCCCTGCCAAGTGTGTCAGTGTTTGTGAGTCCCTGAGAGAGTGTGGCTGTGTTGACGCTGACACCTGTTCATGTGGACAGGCACATGTACTAAACCTACCATATCACTGTTGCAGAAGTCACTCACCATCACATATACGTTTGGACAGCTACTCAACAGGAAAGCTATGTGGCGCATGTAATAACTGCATAGACATGTGATAGCAATACATAGCCAGTCAGGGTTTGATATCCTGTACTGGTAGGTGTGTGACACAAACATGCTTTGGTTTTACTCTCCCATCCCCTCCCTGACTTACTTTGTCTCTGTGTGCCTCTCACAGTCCCACTCTGGTGGATGTGGAGAACTACACCTGCTTTGCTTAGGCAGCAGCATGTGTTTTGTAAGTGATGCTCATGATCAGGTGATGGCCTCTGCATGAATTTCAGCCCTCCTCTAGTTGATTGCATGTGGAACAGCTGTGGTAACATTCCCATAGCCAATTGCAAGGAAATACACTCCAATATCTAGGAACATCATGTTGATGTTGGGCCTTTTCATTCACTTTGAGCAGGACCTAGATCTGGTGTTTGGCAAACAGCATCACAGATGGATTGGGGATTTACCTCTAACAACATACACTGTGGAAACAGGCCAACACACAGGAGGGGGATGTGCCTGACATGACTACAGAATGTTAGTGTTGCTATTCTGCATTTGGAGTAATGTCAGTTTAACAGGGTGTGTGTGGATATGGCTGGGCTACATGTTTTAATATCTGTCGTGACCGTGCTGTGTTTTTGAGGAAACCCCCATCTGTAGGATCATCTGCAGACTGGGCAGTGTGTGGAGCCTTTTGTTTCTTGTGTTACTCACAGAGCACCTATCTGAGAACTGCAGAACCATAGTCTGAAGATTGCAGTCAGTACATGGTGACAGCCATGAGAGTTACTGACTTCATATCCTTCATAGGACATATGTCACAACAAACCCTGTTACAACAGTAAATGTATGAGGTTATCACAGCAACATGTCAATACTGACCCTGTGTTTGTGCCTCCAGCCACAACTCTGTCAACCTTTGTACATATGTCATGCAGTAAGAGGCGCATATGTTCTGTACATCATTATTTATTCACATCATATCTGATAACAAGACAGTGAGATATCAGACTGCTACACATGTTATGTATAGTAGGGGTTATATTTGAGGACATAACCTGGGCATTCTGTGGTTGTGTGTACAGTACTGAGGTCTGTTTACTTATGGTGATTGTCAACAGTGTGTGTATTGTGAAGATGTACCTTGGCCTGTGTACAGACTGTGAAAGATAAACCAAAAACTGCCCCGGGGACCTTACTCCAGTCAATAAAGCGCCAAAAAAGGTAAAATCCTTAACGCAAAATTTATTTGTAAAAAATAGCCAGTGTTTTCACCACAGCCTCTGCTGTAGCTTCTTCAGAGGAAGTAATACAAAACATACAAAGCACAACCTCCTTTTATGTTGGCAATAAGATACAGGAAATGATGTCAACACTACGCAAATAAAAATACAGATCAAAAAACATCGTACATGAATGACTGGTTTACCCATTCATGTTTAAAACTCATTATTGTCTTTACTATCTAATAAATCCAAACAAGTGAAGACTATAATAAATGCAATTTAAAAAATATATAACATAAAATGGTGTATGCTTAATACAAAACACATACACATGTTGTTAAAAACAACATGTAAAGATTTTTTTGGCAACACATTATTAGTGGCCAAAAAAAATGGTCCATAAGACCCCTAAAGCACATATAATGGTTAAAATTATGCATTAACAACCAAGTAAAAATCCCATTAATAATGGTTATATAAATCCTAACTGCAATATCTCAGCTGTACTAAAACTGAGGAGTTACTTTAGATGAACCACATCAAATATATTTTATTCACTTATATTTCAGATATTGATATAAGTTGAAAGTTTTGTGGTAAAGACTTGGATTTGTTCAGGCCAAAAATGTATTTTAGGATTTATATAACCATTATTTATGGGATTTTTACTTGGTTGTTAATGCATAATTTTAACCATTATATGTGCTTTAGGGGTCTTATGGACCGTTTTTTTTGGCCACTAATAATGTGTTGCCAAAAAAATCTTTACATGTTGTTTTTAACAACATGTGTATGTGTTTTGTATTAAGCATACACCATTTTATATTATATATTTTTTAAATTGCATTTATTATAGTCTTCATTTGTTTGGATTTATTAGATAGTAAAGACAATAATGAGTTTTAAACATGAATGGGTAAACCAGTCATTCATGTACGATGTTTTTTGATCTGTATTTTTTTTGAGTGTTGACATCATTCTCATTTCCTGTATCTGCCACAAAATAAAAGGAGGTTGTGCTTTGTATGTTTTGTATTACTCTGAGAAAGAAGAAGCAGAGAGACGGCAGCTAAAACACTGGCTATTGTGGCTTTACAAATAAATTTATGCCAAGGATTACTTTGGCTTTATTGACTGGAGCAAGGTCTCCGGGGCAGTTTTTGGTTTATCTTGTGGTTCTTTTTCACTGTTTTGGTACATTTAGACTGTGAAAGATGTCATTGTTCTTGGTCCTGTTCTATTTGATGTTACATGCTGCTCCAGTGTATGATACCCTATCGGCTTACGTGTTTGTAGGGCCAAACAAACACATGTCCCATACCACAGACAGGCATTGGACTACACTGTGAAGTGGCCCAGTATATGTAGGGTTAGTGTGTGAGTGGCACATGTGAGGATGGTATTGATCAGATAGTCCATATACTGCAATATTAAGCTAGCTTACCATATGTGGCTGTGGCTATGTTCACATTGGTTGTGGTTATGCACTTTCACACAGGTGTCTGTTACTCTGTGCTGTGACATGCCTGTAGAGCCTGCTATATATGCAGGTATATGTGTAATCCCCCATAGGAAATGTAGGCCAGTGTTGTGGCAGTCTGCCTGTAGCCTGCACAGTGCTTTGTTACATGCCTAGCAGCTTAGTGTACTTACCCAGTGTGATGTTATGTCCAGATACTTGCCAGATGTACTGGTGCTGGGCCACCATAACAGTCATGTATTTCTGACAAAGCAGTGGGATGCTGTACAGATGTATATCACTAACTAGTGGGTAGTATGTGGCCATGTCACCTCTGTACCAGCAGTTATTATAGGTTCATAGGTTCATAGGTTCATACTAGGCTATCTGCCCGAGGGCATTTACAAGCCTAGCCCATCGTTTTGTGGCTTACGCCACCCCTTTAGTATGGGGAACTATACCCATTATTTTGCTGTGCCTCTGTCGAGCAGTGACACTGAGGTAATCCCTGGGATATATCTGCGATCTCCCATCCATTGGTCAAGATTTCTCTTGAACAAGGCCAGCGAGGTGCTCTGCCTCACATGTACCGGGATTTTGTTCCACAGCATAGGGAGTCTTTGGGTGATGAATCTATCCCTCCAGCACGTCCTATTAATAGGACAGACAGGGGTTTGTGAATGCATAACCTATGGGGGCAAATGTATACCAGTATTTTCATGATATGCCCATCTACATGGCTGTTAACATCCACATTGTCAGGCTTGGTCCACATGTTTTGCACTAGGGGGTTCTTTGTATACCTCTGGACTGACCAGAGTGTGTCAGACTGTCCACATTTATTGGCCATATCTCTGCTGTAGTCCACAGGATCATTACTGTGCTAGCAGTGGTACTGTACTATGATGCCCTTAAGATGTCTCTCAGTAGCCAATGGTGCACACATTACAAACAGATGTGATCTCCCACACACAACATGTCTGTTAGGTCAACCCCTATTACAGTAGCAACAGTCTACATATATACCTGCAATACATACCTGACATCCCCTTGCACTAAAAGGTCGGGACTATTGGGGTTGAGGTAGGACTCTACTACATGTTCTGGACATATGGTGAACATATATGTATATATAATTGTCCATATATCTATATAGATATATGCACATATACATATCGACATACATAAATGGATATGTATATGTACATATATATACATATAAACAGTCAGAGATCTTCATATACACAGCAATATTTGTCTACACATATACAGATAGAGATACATATGCACATATACTTATGGATATCTACATATATATTGACAGTAATAGGTTTATCAGAATAGATATGGATGCACATATAGTTATAGATATCTACATATATATCTACATAAATAGGCATATCTGTACACATAGGATGTTCATACATATATAGCTATATATATATATATATATATATATATATATATATATATATATATATATATATAGACTCTGAGGCATACCTGATGTATCCCTGGTGTGTGAGCTGTGTCACAGTATATATCCTCTACTGGATAATGATCCGACATGTGGAATGTAACTGTAGACTACTGTCTGTACAGCACATGTTAGTGAAAGCTTCCAACATATAGTTATGGCATATATATTGTATTCAAACATCTGTTAACACATTCATCCTACTGCATAGCTACTTGCCAAGCTGATGACTGTCAGTGCCTGTACAGAAGTGCAGAAGGCAGGTATCCAGCTGGGATAGGTACAGGCAACCTATGCTTGACTGACACTTATATGTCTGCCCAGCTGTGTAAGAACTGGCACATATAGGAGACAACACCCTGTATGCATGTATGTGTACATGTGCATTACTGAGTATAGCATTGTCTGTGTGTTAGCACACCTGTACTTGGGAATTCCATGAGGGCCTTCACAACCACTGCAATACCCATTGCCATAGTCAGTTGTGGCTGCTGCTGTATGGGACATTACATGTAGCCTATTATGCTCCTCTCCATACTGGTTACATGAGCCTTGCAGTACCAGCACAACATGTTTTCCAAATGGGTTGATAGGCATGGGATACCCATTGAGTTCTGGCAAGTGTGTGTTTTGTGCATGTCCATATATCTGTAGGGTACAGAATTCTGAGGCCACATACTCCTATTACACTACCCATTGCCACACAGTAGTACAGATAGTGTTGTTACTGCCCATAGGTGAGGCATGACAATATAACACCCTAGTATGCCTGTGGCATGTGCATTAGATGTATATCCCTGTAGTACCACTGTTGGGATATACAATGGGTTGTATCGCAGTCGTGGGCAATGTGTGATGGTGGGTATGTCAGTGTCATCATGGTTTTCAGGGAGTACAATATCCACTGGGGGATGTGGGTGCTGTGTACACTGTCATTACACCAAGGTACATGCGGTATATGCCCCATGTACCACTTTATGGTTACCATTGTCACTATCAACCATACAGGTAACTGATACCACAATCCAGCCCAGTTACGCATGTGCTGTGTGCAGCCTACCTATAACACATTGGACGCATGGTTAAGTTAGCAGCGATAGGCCCAGGTCTCTCAGATGTGTGTCTGCCTGTTATGTGTCTGTTAATGTGTATATGAAGGTATGTCACACTATGTATTGTCCATATACACCCATTACATCCCCCATTAGCATACTGTACATGTCTGGGGATGTTCTGAATGTAACATGTAACTTGGAACACACCTCATCCTAAATGTTGTGTGGTGTGTGCAATGAAAGCCACACACTTCAATAGTACTACATACCTAGGTAGGAGGCTAGTCCCAGTGTTGCCAAGTAAGAGTGTGCATGTATGTGTATGGGTCTACATCAGATTGCAGAGTATACATGTCCCAGCGGGTCACCTGTCTATGTGGCACAGGCAATAACTGCTATACAAACCTGTGACATGTGTTCAACTGCACCCCAGATATGTCACAGCCATGGTGTCACCACAGTGCCATACTGCATTGTGGAATATGACTGCAGATCATCCTCGTGCTGACACATGTACACCTACAACACAAATGGATAACATTATGGAGACCACAATCAACCAGTGTTACTAACAGCTATAATGCATCATTGCTGGATGGCTACACTACCTGACGTGTATGCATTAAACTTTACTCATGACAACATGTTACACTGCAGTACTTTGGTACACTGTAGTACAGTCACCGTGTGCATCTGAACCATATTTGCCTGTCCCTGCATCAATGTTATGGATGACAGGGATGTGGCACAGGTATCATCATATGCACAGGATGTGTTGTTGGCTTACCAGAGGCTGAGGGTGGGCCATACATTTGACACCATGTGTGCGGGGGTGTAATGAGGCAAACTGGGTGTGGTGATATGTGTGTAGGTATGGGGTTGCCCTAGGTGTGTTCGTATAGTGTATGGGTATGCATGCACATAGTTCTGCCATGTGGCTGCCCCACACAGGTGTTTATGGACAGCGGCAGACCATACCTGGCAGGGTGTGCAGTTCACTGCCTCTGGCCATGGACACGTGGACTATGCCTGCCAGGGGTTCCATGGGCACATTCATGTACAGGCCTCGATGTTCTTCTCTCCCCTGATGATGACAGATGTCCACTGGAACCAAGTCCCTCCTGGGACTGGCCAGGACCACGTGCTCATGGCCTGCTGTAGTGTGGACAGTGCCCCCCCACAGTGCCAGGACTGGTACTGCCACTACTGGAGCCCCTTGGTGTCCTAGCACGTTCACATTGACTGCAAGCTGTTGGCGTTGCTGGCCTACATCCACGTGGCCATCACCACACTCCCACCACATGTTCAAGTATGGACATACCACGGTCAATGAGGGCCATCATCTCACCAGACCATCTATCTATGAGCTCGGTATAAACACAGATGGTACTAGACAGTTCACGGAAGTTGTCGCTTGCAGATGTGATAGCAGCGCTCTGCAGCCTCAGGCCCTGTATGGTGTAACATGCCATATGTGCCTGCACTGCCATGACAGCCTGAAACATGCTCCTGGTGGTACCAGTTGTGGCGCATCACCAGGGGCATGATGACAAGCAGCCCTACCACGAGCACCCTGGGACATCTGCCTATGTGGTACCCTGCCAGACATCTGGCTATACCTGCTGTGACCAGACACAGTAGGCATGGTTACCACACTCTCCTGTGCACTGCCACCAAACACCAGCTGTCCCTCTGCTATGGCCACTGGTGATGGTGTATGTATAGGCACTGAAACTGTGTGCAGGGTTTGGCTGGCTAAAAGGGGGATGTCAAATGATGGCGCTGTTTTAGCCCCTGACAACCCCACTTGTGCCTCAACAGTACTATCATCATCATCAGTGTCTGTATGGACACCAACATCAGACTGCATGCAGGAGGGACCCTGACCCACCTCGCCACCTGTGGGGGAAAACAATAAATGCACTGTAAGACCTGTACAGCATTGCATAACAGTACACATACACACACACACACACCACCTTAATGCCTACCTGTCCGTGACTTTACAGACAGTCCCACGTATCTTCCCATGCATTCTCCATCCTGCATCACACTTGGTAACATACACTCATTAATACCACTCATTAACATATCATTCCTCTAAATGCCTAGACAAGTGATCACAACACAAGACCTGTTACTCCATTACCTCCCTGACCTGAGTGGAGTGGTTTTACATGGCCTCACTGCTGTCATTCATTGTTCACCTTGTGTATGTCTGGACATCATGAGCATGGCCCCTATATGTGAGGGGCTACTATGTTCACTCCATAATATCATGCACTGTAGTGTCATGTGTTTGTATTGCTCAGTACATGCCAGATATGCTGCTCAATTAGCCTATTATGTGGCAACTGCAATTTATGGATACACTCCCTGGTGTTGTCTAGTAATTCCCCATTGCATCTGTAGTGCTGCATATGTGGGTTGTCAGTCACCTCTCTACTGAATGCGATATTAAGGGTTTACCTGGTGTCTACCTTCCCTACCAATGCCTGTTCCATGCTACAGACCTTATTATACTATCAGCTGTCCTGTGATTACATACATGACAAATATTCCTGGTGTGTCATGTGTCAGTCCATGTCCATGTACTGCATGATCCCAAAGGGAAGTACTGCTGTATGGTATGGATGTGAGCATGCAAGAGAATCGGGTGGTTGAATGGGATGGTAGCAGATAGTGGACACCTATATGGGCAGCATGAAATCCATAACAAATACTGCTGTCAACAAAGTAGGCAGTACTAGACAAGGTAACAAATCCCACTGCAGTACATGTGGTGTCCCAAATGTGTGTCCATAGGACACACATGCATGTCAGGGAGGTTCACATACCCAACAACAGCCTCAGCCAGCAGGACAGGTGTAGACCATAAAGAAAAGCTGTGCTAATGTCTCCAATTAACGGCAATAGAGAACAGCCCCCTCCAGACCTCCACAGATAGACTACAGCAGGTCAGGCAGTTGTATGTTAGTTCTGCAAGGTAAGAAGTCTGAAACTGAAATGTAGGTCAATAAAACCTAAGATATGTACTATAATGATATGCCTCTAGTCTGCATGATAGGTCAGAATACAAAACAAAATGGATGCCAACAGAGTGCCTGAAATACCAGTACAGTCATAGAAAATGTTTACAGTTGTCAGGTGTGCCCCCCCCACAATCCTATGTAGAAATGCAGTAACATGTATGAGTGGGGTTAATAACAGTGGAGCACAGATTACCTGAGCTGGCCCAATGTACAGGGTAGATTGCTGCATGTGTGCAATATGCAGGGCTCTGTGTGTTAGGTTGTTGGGTGTTGTATATTGTGTGGAAGTGGCCAGCATGTAGGCATGGAGCGTTATGTCACAGTGGCCTATGGCCAGTACTATCGATGACAGGGCCATGTTCTGACAACTGCAGTGCCAACCACAATGCATCCCAGCAAGACCCAATTCAGCAGTCATCCATACTAATTGTTCAGATGTCAATATCTGTCACCATCTGAAAGATGGACATGCCATGAATGTGGGCCCAAACATGCACACAGTACACAGGTGGAAGTACCCTAGACAGACTACATAAAATATAACTGTCAACTGCACACACCTTTGGAATTGTACATACAGGTTATCAGCACATTAGTTGTCTGTGTAGTATGGAATACTGATGTAGTTTGGCCAATCACTGGCAGACCACAAAAGGCACAGTTATGAAGTAACAAGAGATTGCCAATGTCCCCGCTCAAGGCAACATAAGGGGAATGCCCCAGGTATATCTGTGAGTCAGCTGCAAGAAGCTTCCATATCACACATGCACTCAGCTCACCCCACCATCATTCACAGGTTTATCACAGGTCATATCCCTGCTGTTGGAAATGAGTACAGTATGACCCCCACTTCTGTATGGGAATACCCACAGAATGCAGCATGCTAAAGAGGTGCCCCATGCAGGTGTGTCCTAAGCTGAAAGCAGCACCCTGCCAGCATCCAGACCAATGGATTAATATGGACAGGAACTATTGCCATTAACACCTCACACACTTACCCTGTCACCCCAGGGGAATCCAGTGGCTTGCAGCCTGGGACTGTAGGAGTGACAGAATGCACTGGCCTGCTACAGATGGCCTGCATCACTACCAAATGCCCTACAGTCCTCTGTCAAAGGCCTGTGCCTCACCCCTACTGCCAATGTATGTTATCTCATGGGGTCCCAACTAACAACATAACACAGTCCACAGAACACAGATGGAAGGCCATGTTGACAAATCCCAGTAGCATGCCCACCATGTCTTACTGCATGAACTATGGACCAACCCCTAAATAATACTGGGATGAAGTGAAAACTATAGGGATACTTTGCAGATATCAGTTGCATAATGTTAGGAAGAGGATAGAATAACAGAGTGGGGGTGTAGAAGCATGGATGTCATGGAGTGTGTGAAGTCTGAAACTCTGATGTGTGCCCTTACTATCCCTGCCTGCAAACCCAGTAATGGGTGGCTATAAACCCACTCGTAAACCACAATGTGAAGAGGAACTGACCAGATATATGAGCTCTGCCTCTGGGTAACCTGGGTGAATCCGTACAGCTGAGAGGTATGGCCACAGAAGGATATGGCCATTCTGTTATGTTAATAGATGTACAAGCAGGGGAACCTCAGCCTCACAGTACGAAGGTGCTGGACCATTTACAGAGATCCATCAGCAATTATCTGCAGCTACCCCTCCAGAATGGTATGAGTGTGCAAGGAAATGCAGGCTGCAGACCACAGTACTGGACACAGCTTCATTTATCTTGTATTTCCCAGGAAATAACTGTGAGCAAATAAGTATATCTGTCATTAGGTGATGACATAATACATCACACTGTAAAACAATACATGTCTTTATATCTCTGCTAACACCAGCTATGTAACACAAGCAGCACAGACACAATAGTTACAATATTCCACTATCTTTCACCCATTGTGACTCCATATTGTCAACCTATCTACAGATATCCTGTAGAAACAGGTTGCTAGCTGAAGGTGTAGAACACAAAATCCTGCACTGGAGTACAACCTACTTGGAATGGATTCACACACTCAATACAGAAGGTCATACTGGGCATACTCCTACACTTAGAGAAATGAGGCCCATGTCTGGCAACAACAGTGGACTAGACATATCTGTCAGTTACAGATGTCTGTGCACACACACCACATTGCACACCATTCATGCTTTGCAAACACATTGGATAGGAATACTAACACATATCCAGGGCCAACACTATATAATAGGGCAAACATACACACAGAGATGTGGGAAGAGAAAGGCAGTCAGTGACAAAGAGATTGCCATCATGAGGCATGTTCCACCCACCACTCATCCAATTGGCCAATATCACATGATGTGCCAATGTCAGTCACTGTAGACATTTGCTTTTGCTAGTCCTCAGCCCTATAGTGTTCTGTGGTGCTTGTGATAACTGTGTAACATGATAGTACAAATCAGTATACATTTAGCATTTGTTTACCCAGTCCTGTCAAATGTAAAGTTGTGTGTGACTGAGTGTTGTGTGTGTGTTTCCAGAGGAATGGTTTACGGCCCATTCGCACACACTGCACTTCCCATAGCCCATGTTAGCACTCATCCTGATGTCAGTCACCTTGAAATACCCCTTTGGACAAAAAACAGCCCTACAAGCTCTGTGGCACATGTGAAAACTGTGCAATGCTATAGTATACCATACTAACTAGTTAGGAGTTCTCATCCCAGACATGGTAGCTGTAAAACTCTGTGTGTGTGTGGTGTGTGTGTGTGTGTGTGTGTGTGTGTGTGTGTGTGTGTGTGTGTGTGTAGAGATTAATAATTTTGAGTCCATTCACAGTCACTACACCTTCCATTGCCCTACTTTAGCAAGCCTGCTCATGTCAGTCACTTTGAAATACCCCTGTGGAGAAGGGTTAGCCCTATATTCTCTGTGGCGCATGCCATAAATGAAGAACAATATAGTAGTAGTAACTACATAGTTATGGGTTTGACTTTCATCTGTGGCAAGTGTTTATGTATGTTCCCCAAAGATTTTGGCCCCATTTACAGCCAGTACACATCTCAGAGCCTTATTTTAGAAGCCGTGCAGATATCATCCACCTTACAAGTACCTGTTGCCAACACTAAGCCATGTCAGGGCAGTGGTACATGTGGTAAATGCATAGCATAATGGTCCCTAAAGATCCTTAGATAGAGGTTTGAACCTCACACCTGGCAAATGTAAATGTTTGTTTAGGGTAAAATTATTTTTGGGATCTCTCACCCACAACATCACCCAATGCCAATATTTACAAGTGCTGGTGATGTTCCTCACCTTAGAAGTGCCTTGGGATGATATCCATCTTATAAGCTCTGTGGCATGTACGATAATTGTGGCATACTGTAGTAACAATGCATAGCTAGGTAGAGGTTTGAATCTCCATACTGGTAAGTGTGTGTATCTGTCATCAGTATCCTGTGTGGCAGTTGCTATGATTGTGTAATAACAGGATGCATTGTGCGGTTTGTTTTGCCAAATTATTATATTGAGGACCTAGTATATGTCACAATGTCCATCTTACAAGGACAACAGATGTCAAACACCAGAGACCCTGGTCTAGACAATCCATAGCTATAAATGTGACATTATGGATCAGTGAACAATATAGGCAACCCTTGTATTACTCAGAGAACACTCTCCACCCATGTCTCATACACAAACACACTTGGCTAGGCAACAACCACTATACTGGTAGTTCCCTGCATATTGTCTCACAGATAGTAACCATGGTGTGATTGCAGTGGACTACTTGTCTGTTGACCACAACAGTGCCACTGACATCAGAATGTACTGTGATGTGTAACATCTCCTGACTGTGTATCATCCAGCAAGTAAAAGGGCATGTCACCCTGTTCCATCCCTACAGTAGGCAAATAAATGCTTACAGTGGTCCTTTTGCTATGTTCCCCACTGGATGCTTGCAACAACTGGAGAGTCTGCAAATGTAACTCACAAAGGGAATACCATGCCTTATACACATGCACTGTATGGACAGACAACACTAACTCCACTGAATACCTGTATCATGCTGTCAATGTAGGTGCAAGCACAACCTCAGTTTCATAGCCAGGTTTCCCCAAATGAGGTCAGGAATGCTACATCAGAAGATAACAATCTGTACACACAGCATGCCACAGAGACCTCAATTATACTTTCACACATCAAAGAACATGCATGTGGGACATGTGCACAACCCAGACACTGTCCATGTTATGGAATATAGATCACATACATGCAAAGCAGTGCACATCACTGGCCACCTACTATAGTAATCCAGATGAGTGGATGGTGAATACAATACCCACATTTGGGGACTACTCCAGGGACTACACCCCTGAGCCACACTGGAGACCATTGTCATGTGGCCTGATGCCAAAGTATTCCCTTTGCCTAGCCTTGTACAGCTGTCAGGCCCATTCACCTACTACACACCTGTGAAGCAATGAACCTATGCATCTCAGTACTGACAAGTCTGTGTGTGTGTGTGTGTGTGTGTGTGTGTGTGTGTGTGTGTGTGTGTGTGTGTGTGTGTGTGTGTGTGTGTGTGTGTGTGTGTATGTGTGTGTGTGTGTGTGTGTGTGTGTGTGTGTGTGTGTGTGTGTGTGTGTGTGTGTGTGTGTGTGTGTGTGTGTGGAGATTAATGATTTTGAAGCCATTCACTATCACTACACCTCCCATTGCCCTACTTTAGCACGCCTGCTGATGTTATTCACCTTGAAGTAAACATTTGGCCATGTATCAGCCATATAAGCTCTGTGGCACTTTTGATAACCATGTAATACTGTAGTGTAGCAAACTAGTTAGGAAGGGGTTCTAATCCTGATTGTAATAATGTGTGTGATCTCCTGAGAGAGTGTGTGTCTCCATTGATACCTGCTTTTGTGGACATTCACATGTACTTCACTTCCCTTATCCCTCCTTTAGCACTGTTACTGATGTCACTCACCTTCAAAGATACCTTTGGATAGCTCTGCAAAATGTAAGCTCCATGGAGTGTGCAATAACTACATAACACTGTAATAGCAATACATAGTCAGGTAGGGGTTTAAAACTCAGTACTAATAAGTGTGCATGTGTCATCAGTATCCTGTGTGGGTGTTGGGGTGATTATGTACTGACAGGATCCATTGCAGCGTGGGTTTTGCTACATCATTATATTGAGGACCTATATGTCCCATTGTCCACATTACAAGGCCAAGAGAGGTTGTTGTAGACAATCGCCAGCCATAAATGTGTAGAGCCATGTGCAATTATTATGTGACAGTATGGATTAGTAAATAATATAGGCAACTGTTATAATACCCAGATACCACTCTCCACCCACAGATCATACACAAACATGCTTGGCTCTTTCTCTCTTACACCCTTCTTGTCTTACTTTGTTTCTGTCTCTCTCTCTCTCTCTCTGGTAGATGTGGAAAAGTACATCTGTTTTGCATAGGCAGCAGCTTGAATTTTGTAAGGAATGCTAATAATCAGCTGATGGCCTGTGCATGAATTGCAGTCCCCCACTTGTTAATTGCATGTGGAACAGCTGTGGTATCATTCCTATAGCCAATTGTATAGAAACACACTCCTATAACTAAGCACTTCATGTGGGGGTTGGCCCTTTTCCTTCACTGTGAGCAGGACTTCATGTGGATGTTTGACAAACAGCATCACAGAAGGTAGTTGGAAATACCTCTTACAACATACTCTGTGGAGACAAGCCAACAAACAGGAGGAGGATGTTCCAGACATGGGGACAGAATGTAAGTATTGCTGTTCTACATTTGAAGTAATGGTTTAACAGGGTTTGTGTGGATATGGTTGTTCTACATAATTTAAAGTCTGGCATGACACTGTTATGTGGTTGAGGGCTATCTGCAGACTGTCCAGTTTGGAGTCTTACATGTGTTGTGTTACTCACACATTTCCTATCTTTAGATATGCAGTAGCATACTTTGATGATTGCAGTCAGTACATGGTGACATCCATGTGAGTTACTGACTTCATATCCCTCAGAAGACATATGTCACAACAAACCCTGTTACACCAGGAAAGTTCTCAGTTTATCACAGCAATATGTCAATACTGGCCCCGTGTTTGTGCCTCCGTCCTACAAGTCTGTCACCCTTTGTCCATATGTCATGCAATAAGAGGTGCATATGTACAATACATCATTATTTACTGACATCATACCTGATAAAAAGCCAGTTAGATATCAGACTGATAGGCATATTATGTATAGTGGACCTTATATTTGAGGACAAAACCTGGGCATTCTGTTGTAGTGTGTACAGTAGTGAGGTCTGTGTACTTATGGTGACTGTTGACAGAGTGTGTATTGTGAATATGTTACTTGGCCTGTGTACAGACTGTGGTAGATGTCATTGTTCTTGGTCCTGTTCTATCTGATGTTGCATGCTGTTCCAGTTTATTGTACCCTATTAGCGTACATATTTGTAGGGCCTGACTGACACATGTCCCATACCACAGTCAGGCATCAGACTATACTGTGTATTGGCCCACTATATGTAGGGTAACTGTATGAGTGGATCATATGACAGTGTTTTTTTTCACGCAGTCCATATACTGTAATATTACTTAGGCTTACCATAATGTCACTGTGACTGTGTTCAGATTGGTTGTGGGTATGCGCTTTCACACTGGTGTCTCTTACTCCATGCTGTTACATGCCTGTAGTGCCTGCTATATTTGCAAGTACATGTGTATTCCCCCATAGGAAACCTGGGTCAGTGTTGTGGCAGTCTGCCTGTAGTTTGCACAGTGCTTTGCAACATGCCTAGCAGCTCAGAGTATTTCCCTAGTGTGATGTAATGTCCAGATATTTGTCAGATATATGTTGCCTGGCCACCATAACTGTTGTGTATTTCTGACAATGCAGTGGGATGCTGTAAAGATGTATGTCACTAACTAGTGAGAAGTATGTGGGCTTGGGACCTTTGCTCCTCTGGTTAATATGGGTTAGGACAGACAGGAGTGTGTGAATGCATCAACTGTGTGAGCTTATCTATTCCAGTATTTTTGTGATATACCCACTTACATGGATGAAAACATCCACTTTGTCATGCTTCGTCCACAAGTCTTGCACTAAGGAGTTCAGTGTATGCCTCTGCACTAACCAGATTGTGTCAGACTGTCCACGTTTATTAGTCATATCTCTGCTGTATTCCACAGGATCATTACTGTGATTTGTGTGGTACTTCACTATGATGATCTTATGATGACTGTCAGTAACTGATGGTGTACATATCAGTATCAGAAGTGACATCACACACGTCTGTTAACACAACCCCTGTTACTGTAGCAACTTTCCATATTTATACCTGCAATACTTACATGACATCCCCTTGTACTAAGAGGTTGTGATTATTGGTGCTGAGGTATGACTCCACTACATGTCAATGGCATATGTTTATATTTATATATATATATATATATATATATATATATATATACACACACACACACATATAAATATATATATATATATATATATATATATATATATATATATATATATATATATATATATATATAAATATACACACATGTACATATATATAAAATACACACACACACACACACATATATATATATATATATATACATATATATATATATATATATATAAATATATATATATATATATATATATATATATATAAATCAATATACAGACATATATATATATATATATAAATATGTATATATATATATATACATACATACATACATACAAAAGTTTCAAGCATGGGCATTGATGCCCCTCTAGCTTGCCAACATACCAAAACACTTGTTCCCATAATAAATGTCCAGGCTGTTCTTAAAAATATCTAAATTAGTACTTGCCTTAATGTAATTTTGCAGTCTGTTCCAAGCATCAACTACTCTGTCAGAGAACCAATTATATGTGTATGTACATGTATACATATATCTACATATGTGTGTGTGTGTGTTTGTGTGTGTGTGTGTGTATATATATATATATATGTGTGTATATATATATATATATATATATATATATATATGTATATATATATATATATATATATATATATATATATATATATATATATATATATATACATATCCTTGTTATGTGCAATCATGACTGTTGTATATACCTTCCCAGATGTTATCACACAATATTTACCTGATATGTTTATATTTAGATATAACAACATACTGATTCAACACTAATTTCACTAACAAGTATTACACAATTGTAGAAGTCAAAGCAGTTGTTCACTACTATTCAGTATGTGTACTGACAGATATATTGGAAAAAACAACAGCCATTTTCACAGCTATGATGGCTTAGTGGTTAACTGCTGTGACTGTAGTGTGCAGAGTCCTGGGTGTAAGACCTGCAAGGACTGTTTGTTTTGTTGCTAGGCAGAACAAGGACTGTTGGATACAGAGTGATTAAGGCAGTTTTGAGTAGGTTTGAGTGGGTTTGCCCAATGGTAAGCGCTGCTAATGTACAGTTAAATGAAAAGCTGCTTACACAGTGTAGGCTTCACTTACCAGTGCACAAATCTGCTTAGCTTTATATTTAAGCAATGCTTACACCCGCTAAGCATGGCTCAGCCCTGGCAACCAGTGATCATATTCCAGTCTGATAAAATAGCATGGTAGTTACATATTTAATAAGTGTATTCAATGCCATGTACATAACATGCTTCTATGTGCTGTCATTACAGTGGCAAGGAGTGTGAGTATGCTGTCTGGGACACCTGAGTATATATGGCTAGTACAACAATCTTTTCCTTTTGTATGTGTTTCATATATGGGTAGTATCCCAGGTTATATGCAGTCACACTTGCATGTATTGCATCATTATGTTACTACTGTTAACAGTGCTTTCATAAGTAAGAGTAGATTGCAGATTGTAGTACTGGAACCATACACCCCTGCATGCAAAGCTGGACTCTGAGTACTGACTATCATGTTCGTGGTGTGTGAGCTCTGTGTTATTAAGTACTTGCTACTGGATATTGATCTGATATGTGGATATTAATTGTAGACTACTATGTGTATAGGACATGTCATTGAGGGCTGCTGTCATGTAGTAATGGCATACCTATCAGTGTCAGATGTCTATTTGTCAAACCATTAATCCTAATGCATAACCTGTTGACTAGCTGATTTCTGTCCATCCTGTGTACAGATGTGCTGATGTCAGGTATCCATATTGGCTGCTTACAGGCACTCTTTGATTGACTGACAATGACATGTCTGCCCAGCTGTATTATGAATGCCACAGCTAGGAAACCCCACCCTATATGCACCACATGCCATGGATACCTCAATTAGACTACCACAGTCAACAGAACATGCTTGGATACAGGTCTCCAACCCAGACACTGGCCATGTTATGTAATATATGTTGCATAAATGTCAATTGGAGCACCTCACTGGCCCTCTGCAAGAGACAACCAGATGAGTGGATGTTGCATTTAACTGTCACCCTGAGGATCACTCAGGTGATAGATGGCCTGTTGACAAATGTCAGGTGGCACGATACCACTGTACCCAGATCCCCTACTATTCTCATATCTCCATGGACAATATCCTGATACACACCTAGGAACACCTGCAACTATGGACCCCAGTACTGACAGATGTGTCAGTGTGCATTACTGAAAATAACAGTGTCTGTGTGTTTGTAAATTTGCAGTTGATAACACCCTGAGGACCTTCTCACACACTACACCCCCCATTGCCTTAGTTAGAAATGGCTGCTGCTGTAATGGACATTACATGTACCTTGTTACATTCTTCACCCTGTGGAGCTTGCAGTACCAGCACAACACTGTTGTACAAATGGGTAGATAGGCATGGGTTACCCTCTGAGTCCTGGCAAGTGTGTGTATGTGTGCAAGTGTGTATATTTGTAAGATACAGCATTCTGAGGCCACATTCTCCAAATAAAATACACCTGGCCATACAGTACAAGGGATAGTGATGTTGCTGACATTGGGAGAGCCATGACAAACCATCACCCTACTATCCCTGTGGCATGTGCAGTAAATGCATATCCCTGTAGTAGCACTGATGAGATAGACAAGGGGTTGTATTGCAGTCCTGGTCAAAGTGAGAATATGGGTATGTCAGAGTATTGTCACGGTTTTCAGTGAGTAAAATATCCAATGTGTGGTGTGGGTGCTGGGTATACTGTCTTTACACTATGGTACCCCCAGTACATATCCCAAGGTCAAATGTATGAGGACCACTGTCACCATCAACCATACAGGTAACTGAGTACACTAACCAGCCCAATGATGCATGTGCTATGTGCAAATTATCTTTAACAGAATGGTCTCACTGACAAGGTAGTTAGCACTGATAAACCCAGGTCTCTCAGATGTGTCTATGACTGTTATGTGTTTATGAATGTGTATATGACAGTATGTCATACTATGTATTGTTCATTAACACCCAGTACATCCCCATTACCATATTGTACAAGGCCTGGTGATGTTCCTCACTTAAGAAACTCAGGACACACCTCATCCTAAAAGCTGTGTGGTAGCAATTAAGGCCAAACACATTAGTAGCAATAGGTACCTAGGTAGGGGTTCTACTCTCAGTGGTGGCAAGTAAGTGTGTGTGTATGTGTAGGGATCCACTTCAGTTTGCAGAAAATACATGTCCCAGGAAGCCATCTGCCCAAGAACTGACTGGCAAATGCTAACATTTCAAAAGAATCATCTCATGGAAATTCATTCCATCAAAACTAGTAGTAGATGTGTAAATGCCCTCTTCCCTACTGTATAGCTGTACAGCGATACTAGAGTTGGTATATATAGATGGTTGTCGATGTTGTGGACACAGCCACCCTCATTGGGGTTATTGTTGTGTGTGCCCCCCTCGCTTAGTTTGCTGTAATACTGTACAGTTTATGTTAACAGGTTAAGTAGTTGTCACTCACACTTTGTGGGCTCTACACCACCCCACACCCTCCAAAGTGGAGGGCTGTGCCACCCATACCAGCACACCTATGTTTACCAACTCCAGGATTGCACTACATTGGGGAATGGCCAGTGTTTGAGTCTTTTCTACAAATCACAATTATTGCATGAAACATACCCACACACAATGCAAAGGACATGATAGCACAAACATTTGCATACATAGAAATGTTTATTTGTGTACTATTTCAGCTGTTTATGCCATTTCGTATAGTAGTTAGGTGTTTGGAATACATAACTGATTAATACATCTCTCACACAAAACATTTGATACAGTAATCTGAAAAACATAACATACTTTGCTGTCCAGGCTAAGGCCTTCAAGTAGTACAACAGTAAAAAAAACTTGCCTTGAAGATAAGAACCAATCAACACTTAATTACAGATGTAGTTCAGCAGCCTCCAATTACACTCTGTACTCAACCCCTAAGGGGAAAAGTATTAGCTGTCACAATGTAAATGTATCTTTTACATAACAATGCTTAACTTAAAATGTCACTATCACACTGACAAACAGAACTGTGTGTAAGACAGTAAGCTGTAGCCCACCACTATTCCCATGGTAAAATGTATGAAAATGTACAGCCATATACTGCATATGTTTCTTACTACTGATATCCCTCACATGTTGTAACAGCTAGGTTAAAAACATGTAATAACCCACCCCCATAAAATGTCTTACAAGGGCATATAGCAGTTTTCCATACACTGACCTCCGGACTGTACAAGGTCACACATGTTTTGTCCAGCTGTTGCCCTCATATATATGGACCCTACCCCACAATTTGTGTGGGAGTCCACAACATCACTGGAATGATAGCAGGAATGCCAGTACTAAATAATGATAGGCCATTACCTAACAACATCTTACTGCATGACATCTGGACAAAGCCTGGTATATATGTGGAGGACAGAGGCTGGAACACAGGCCCATATTTGCAATATTGCTGTTATACACTGTGAAAGTTGCTGGTGTTACAGGACTGGTTGCAACATACCCTTACTCAGGAATATGAAGTCAGAAACACAAATGGATGTTGCCATGTACAGATAGCAATCAATGGAGAAAATGCCACTGATATGTCAGAGGCAAGATCTGTGTGGTGAACAGACAAAACACAGCCAATCCTCTGGCCATCATATGGACAAGCCCACAGTTGAGAGATATGCAGACAGACTGCATTCCATGCAAAACTAGCATGTACACAAAAACCCTGAAAAAACAGCAGTATTCAATGCATATAACAGCAATACTCACACTGTCCATTGGTCTGGAACCTTATACAAATATGTAGTTGGCCTGTGTTCGCATGTCCTATTGTAAAAGGTATAGCTACCTACTATCTGTAACATTGCTGCCCACACACAGGAAGGGTGTCTTCCATACAGGAAAGATAAAGGAACAACATCCACAGGATGTAGTCATTTATAGTAATGAGTTGCTATGACATAGGCTATTGGAAGTACTACACAGCTGGCTGCATGCAACTAGCAAGTGGGGAAAACCAACTGATGCAGAGGCCATCACCTAATTATGAGCATCACCTACAAAAGCCATGCTGCAGCCTATTCAAACCAGCTTAATCCCTGTACTTAATCCCTGTAGTGGAGAGAGAGAAAATAAAAAACAATAACACTAAAAAAATAATACTATAAACAAAAAATAAAAAAAAAACAACTAAGGAAGATATCCTAGCAGTACACTGAAGAGAGCACAATAATAAAACAGGTATATGAAACATGTATACATGCAATTGAATGTAGTACTTGGTCTGTAATAATGGGATAGATGATGTTAAAAGATTTATATGTGCCATCCAGACTTGTTGCTGTAATTATGTCCTGCTGAACAACTGCTATGGACATAGCAATTGGCCCTGTGAGCAGTGGGGCATACCTGCCCACTGTGCAGATCTGCACAGAATGACAAGATATAAGTCATCATAGTGTTTGTTCTGGTCCTCCAAACATGTATATTAGTCTGGAAAATAGCTGACTGTGAAAGTAATGAAGTCATGATAGACACATGAGTTTCAGACCCCACCACCTTCAGAACAGTCATGGTAATGTGAAATGTATCATGCACAAACTTCATAGGTTTGTAATAGGCTTATCTATGATCTGTCCCTATATACCCCCCCCCCAATGTTAGGCTGTGTCCACATGTGATGCTGTGTTTTGTAGCAAGGCAGAACAGTGCAGCAGTGGAGGAAGGAGGTTTAGCGTGTGGACCTGATGTCTGAATGCACTCCAGATATAAATATATATATATATATATATATATATATATATATATATATATATCTGTATATATGTATATATATATATATATATATATATATATATATATATATATATATATATAGGCATGTATGTCCACATAGGGTCTATATTATAAAATCGAAAAGACTTTACTGCGAATGCTTAAATGAGCGAAAATGACGGTAATCGAAGTTGCTATTGTGGGGGGCTGTGCCCCCCCCCACCCCCACTAAATATGTATTCTAACTCCGAGGTCACACTACAGTGAGGAAAGGGCAAATATCCCACCCCTCACTGTAACACATCCCCACAATCACATTTTCAATTCCCAGCAGTAATCAAGGCCCAAACCACCACAACTGTAGCAATCATTCGAATAGACACAAGTTATCATATATGAGAAGATTGTATAGGTATTAGTGTGGCCCAAACCACCAAGCGGGCCTCCCCAAACACCAGTATAGGATGTAAAGCAAGAAGGAGATTGAGCAAGTAATCAAGGCCCAAACCACCACGACTGTAGCGATCATATGAATATACAGACACTACCCAGGTAAAAAATCAAAACACAGTACCTGCACATACACATGACATGTCCGAATATATCCACAGTACGTAGAATATCCTCACAGGTTCAATGTCCCAAAAAAGATGACCAAAAAATACTGAGTTTCCAGAAAGCTCCTCACACCGCCATCATCCAATTCAAAGGCCTCAGACGTGTACTCAATAAACATACGGAACAGATTCCATGGAGAATGCTGATACATAAAAAATGCTGATACACAAAGAACAACAGGTCCGGTCCACCGTAATCCAAATGGAAAGGCTGAAATTACACTGATATCAACAGGTTCAAAAGTCACCAATATTGGTAGTGCCAACACCCGGCCAACAGCAGAACAGAAGCAGAATGCAGTAGTGAGAGAGCTCTGCATGTACGGCAAATGCAGGGCCAAACCAAATTAGGAGCAAAACACAAATGGCCAGCAATGAGGTGTATGTGGCAAAAAAGACTCAAAACACTGCCATGTAAAGGTAATTCAAAATGTAATCCTCCATACCAGTTTCGGCATAACTGCCTTCATCAGTGGAATACAAATAAACAGATTAAATCATCCCTCCATATATAGACCCATTCACCAATAGAAAAAACAGCCCCCCCATTAATATCACTTCCTTCAATTAGATAATTAACATACAGATAAAACATATACCATATATTAACATACAAAAGTAACAATATAATGCTACAAATGATCATTTAATCCTTGTGGGAAAAGTCCGCCCAGCTTAAATATCCAATATTTTTCTTTCCTATTTAAAATACTATGCCAGCCCTGCATATTGTTTCTATTGCCAGCAATTCTATCTATTATTAGAAAATGAAAATCCACATTATTATGTATCATGCAGTGTCTGTAGAGAGCATTGGTTTCTCATTTGTTACGTATGTCACTCCGATGTTCGGACATACGTACTCTCAGTGGACGAGACGTCTGGCCAATATAAAAGGCCGAACAGATAAGCAGCTAAATTGCTGAGACATCAAAGAGTACAAGTTTGTTTCTTTATGTTTACATTAATTAGGCCAAGTAAAAGATTAAGTTTATGCTAATCAAAATATTGCTAACTAACAACTACTAATCTGACACATAGAGAACTGGATATTTACACTACAGATCTTATTTTAATATTGAGGTGTCAGGGAACTACAGACAATATTTTAATATGTGGAGGCCTTTGATCATGCAAAGGATGTTAAATATCCACTTCTTCTTCTTCTTTCAGCTGCTCCCGTTAGGGGTCGCCACAGTAGATAATCTGTTTCCATTTCTTCCTGTCCTCTGCATCTTGATCTGTCACACCAACCACCTGCATGTCCTCTCTCACCACATCCATAAACCTTATCTTAGGCCTTCCTCTTTTTTGTTACCTGGCAGCTTCATCCTTGCATCTTTTTCCCAATATACTCTGCATCCCTCCTCAGCACATGTCCAAACCAACGTAATCTTGCCTCTCTGACTTTGTCTCCAAACCTTCCAACCTGGCCTGACCCTCTAATATACTTATTCCTAATCCTGTCCACCCTCATCACACCCAGTGCAACTCTTAACATCTTTAACTCTGCCACATCCAACTCTGACTCCTGCCTTTTTGTCAATGCAACTGTCTCCAACCCATATAACATAGCTGGTCTCACTACCCTCTTGTAGACTTTCCCTTTCACTCTTACTGGTACTCGTCTGTCACAAATCACTCCTGACACTCTTCTCCACCCACTCCATCCTGCCTGTACTCTCTTCTTCACCTCTCTTCCGCACTCAACATTACTCTGAACTGTTGATCCCAAGTATTTAAACTCATCCACCTTCGCCACCTCTACTCCCTGCATTCTCACCATTCCTCTATCCTCCCTCTCATTCACACATATATATATTCTGTCTTAGTCCTGCTGACCTTCATTCCTCTTCTCTCTAGAACATATCTCCACCTCTCCAGGGTCTCCTCCACCTGTTCCTTACTCTCACTACAGATCACAATGTCATCTGCAAACATCATAGTCCATGAGGACTCCTGTCTGAACTCGTCTGTCAACCTGTCCATCACCATTGCAAACAAGAAAGGGCTCAGAGCCGATCCTTGATGTAATCCCACCTCTACCTTAAATGCATCCGTCACTCCCACCGCAGACCTCACCGCTGTCACACTACCCTCGTACATATCCTGTACCACTCTTACATACTTCTCTGACACTCCTGACTTCCTCATACAATACCATAACTCCTCTCTAGGCACCCTGTTATATGCTTTCTCTAAGTCCACAAAGACACAATGCAACTCCTTCTGACCTTCTCTGTACTTCTCCATCAACACTCTCAGAGCAAACATTGCATCTGTATTGCTCTTTCCTGGCATGAAACCATACTGATGATCACTAATCATCACCTCCCTTCTTAATCTAGCTTCCACTACTCTTTCCCATAACTTCATGCTGATCAGTTTAATCCCTTTGTAGTTACTACAGCTCTGCACATCACCCTTATTCTTAAAAATGTTAAATATCCACTGAAAGTCATAATATGTTTTCAAGTGAACTAACATATTACTGCTTGTAACTTGTTTATTATGATTACATCTAAATTACTTTACACATATGCATATAAGTGGAGTTTCAAAAGGAAAGTATTTTTTCAGAGGTTACAAAGGGATTCAAAAGATGACATTTTGTGAAGCAAATTTGTATTCAGATTTTTCAGACTCAGAAACATGTTATTAGTAATTTTCAAATCCTTTTGAGGGGGATATAAAACCCTTGCCAGTTAAATGGGCACGTCAGCTGTAACAGTATTTACAGTAGCTGTTGTTCGTGCCATCAAGGAAGGGCACCACCACCGATGTCTTCCATTCTATCGGGGTCACCCCCTGTCAAATAGATCCAATACAGAACTCTGTCAAAAGATTTGACTAGTGTCTCAGGTCTACCTTCACCAAGATCATGTACGTCGTCCCCTGAATTGTACCTCCTATCATGTCCACATGAGTATGTTGTGTGTCAACTCTCAGCCCTTTATAGCCATATATTTTACAGTCTTATCATGTCTTCTTGATTTTATAAGAAAATAAAAGAAACAAATGAAATCAGAGACATCTGACCACAAATAAACAACAAAGAAAACCTCTCAGAACTGTATTCTGAGCTACGCACACAATAACTGCAATAACTCTACTTAATTTATCACTTTTCCTCCCTCACTTCTCAACCACCCTCTTTGCTTTCCACCTCTTTCCTCTCCCAAATTTCTACTATCAACTTTAATTCTCTGCTTAGTACAACTTTTACTATCTACTTCTCCCCATATCCCTGCCAACTCCTGCTCCCCCATACTATTGATACTAATTAGCTCTCTCTTGCTTATCCACTTCTTTTTAAATCCTCCCTCACACTGTCTTTTTTTTTTTTGCCTCACACCTAAGAATCCAACACTTGACCCTCGACATGCCTGTTCTCCCATATCCCACCTTGTTTTTACTAAACACCTCTATACTCACTTCTAATTTCTCCAGCCCCACTTGCAGAGTTCTTTAACTATGCTCTAAATTATTCTCCCATTTAAACAGTTGTTAATTCTTCTTAGAATACTTATTTTATTTACATCATTTCTCAAAGTAATACTGTGCATTTATCATCTGTAAAATTTAAAACTAAGAACTATTATTATAAGTATAATTTTTGTTCTTTGGAGCTTTTCTCCAGGCCTCCGCTGAAAAAGAGCACAAGCACAGATGGACAAAAAAGGTTAACAAATGTTAAATAAATAAATAAATAAATATTTTTTTTCCTGCAATAACATTTTTCAACTTTTCTCTTTCAACCACAGCCTAAGTACAGGCTTCATTCCAGCAGAGTGGAGAACTGCCATTGTCATCCCTTTGCACAAAGGTGGTGCCACTACTGACCCTGGAAACTATCACCCCATTAGCTTTACAAGTCTGATCTGGATCTCATAAACAAGGACATAGGCAATCTCCAAGGACTTGACCCGACCCAGTTTGGATTCATCAAGGGCAGATCTTGCCTTTTGAACCTGGTCGACTTTTTTGAGACTGTCACCAAGGACCTGAATGAGGGAAAGTCAATGCATACAGCTTACCTTGACCTGTCCAAGGCCTTTGACACAATCCCTCACTTGGGCATCATTGAAAAGCTAACACAACTTGGTGTAAATCCCTATCTCATCAGGTGGGTGGCCAACTGGCTCACTGACAGCACACTCAAAGTCAAAATAGGTGCCTCCTCCTCTGATAGCAGACCTGTCTCTAGTGGAGTTCCCCAGGGATCTGTTCTGGGACCCCTACTGTTTGGCATCTACTTCTCAGCAGTCTAGGCAAAGACAAAAGGCCTGTGGCTGACCAAGTTTGCAGATGACTGTAAGCTGGTTGCTGTCATTGACTCCTCAAATGATGTTAATATACTGCAAGAGGGTCTCACAGTAATGACTGGTGCCAAAGTCATGGCCTCAAGCTAAATGCAAAAAAAAATGCATCATCATACCAATCGGCAGAAACACAGCCCCTACTGATTGCCACATCAACAGCAACTCCCTAAGCACACAAACTATTGTGAGAGACCTGGGCAGTTAGGTTGATAACAACCTCACATTTGACCATCATGTAACGACAGTGGTCAGAAAAGCCTTTTACTTGGATCATCTCATAAGTAAAGGGATTGCATCCAGAAAAAAGGAAGTTATTACTTCTCTATACTCTTTCCTCATTACACCAATAACTGAGTATATCGCCCCATTTGGTATGTACCTCTCCAAACATCTGCACCAACTGTAAAGGCCACTTAACTCATTCCCTCCAGAACAACTCTTTTGAGTGTGTACCTTTAACTCCCAGTGGACGTGGCTTCAGCCTTTAAAAAATGAAGTTACCCCCTTACAGTTCTAACAAATAGTCATTGACATAGGACAAATATCAATACAATTGTGTTTGCCATCATGTATGCTTCAAGATAAAACATTCTGATACCTTGTATGTAGCATGGTTTTGGAATTATTAATACAAATATGAACAAGCATTATTTGATGCCTAGAGGCACAGTAGGAGGTAACTGCAGATGCACCTGCAGACATCACTTGGATGTACCTCACAAAGAGAATCCATGGCCTCCAACACCTGTCCTATGCAGACAAGCTCAAATCACTATCACTCTATTCGGTATCATACAGATTGCTCAGGGGAGAGCTGTGTCTTGCCCACAAGGCAATCTCGGACCTTGCCCTACTAGAGATGCTCCATATCCATAAGTCTAACTCCTCATGCATTACCAGCTTGAAAGGCCTGAATCTAATATGCAACATCAAAAATACCTGCTGGAGAGACTGGTTTGTCTCCCAGAGGCTGCCCCATCTCGGGAATAGACTTCCCATACATGTCAAACAGAGTACTTCACTGACCCTCTTCAAGTGCAACCTTGATGAGTGGATGGGAAACCACAAATTTGTCCCAGGGGTTCCACCTGTGTCCCTCACTGACAGGGGTGACAAGTGCTGACTGAGGTTTCTTTTTGTGGATAAACTCTTGGATAGACTTGTAAGGGCCCCAGGGCCGTTAGCCTAGTAACCTCCTATGATCCTATGATCCATTGTAGAAAGTATTACAGAGCATTAGCAGATGACCAAGGTACTGCCTATTAAATTCTCCTGTCTGTCTGTAATATGCCAAAGACAGACAACAGGACAATAAGTCCAATACTTCTATCAAAGCAAGAGGTAAAGACAACTGCCTCCCCCTCAGCATCACTATAAAATAATACCATATTTTCTCCCTATTTGGAATCAACCATGATAATACTGAAGTGCTATAAGATGTGCAATTGCACATACGCAGCATTCCAAAACTGCAAATCTAAAAGCACATATACTTTAAAACGTTCATCCATTTTGCATGTGTAATAGCCTGCCACTGGAAGTTATTCAGGAAGGGTCTATATTAGAACGTCGAAATTTCATTATTTCGAATGTTCTAACATTGACCCCTGTTCAGCGAATGCTGAAAATAGTGAAATGACAGATAACCAAATTTTTTCCCAGGGAAAGAATTCAGTTGTCCGTTTCTGTCATTTTGCTATTTTCAGCGCTGTGGTGGAAAGTTACTGGTCAGGTTCAGGTAAGTGTGCGATTGGGCGTGGGTTAGGTGAGTTAGGATTAGGGTGTGTGGGAGGTATCTGTGCGATTGTGTGGACGTGAGGGTTAGGGTGGGTTAGGTGAGTTAGGGTTAGGGCGCGGGTGAGGTGAGTGTGCGATAGTGACGGACCTAAGGGTTAGGGTTTGGGTTAAGGTAAGTGGATAGTTAGTGGTGTTTGTACAGTTTAGTGTAGGGTTAGCTGCAAGATTTGGGGTTTATGTGTGTGGATTGCTGTTTGTCTGGTGTGCTTGTGTTGTGTGTATGTATTTTGGAACAGCAAATTTTTCCCTAGGAAAAAATTCACTGTTCCGAATGTTCGATGTTGTCAGCATTCGCTGAATAGGGGTCGATGTTAGAACATTTGAAATAATGAAATTTCGATGTTCTAATATAGACCCATTCAGGAATTCACTCTCTCTCTCTTTACCCCTACATTTGATCCCTCAGGCTTAGCCCTTAGAAATCTAGATTGCATCCTGTGTAACTCCCTCTCTATCAGATATTGTAGCTATATTAGAGAATGCCTTCAACCTAGAGATGACTGTGAAATGGATCAGATGAACTGAACTGAAATAAATATGACATACAGAAGGTTACTTAAATCCAAGCTAACAGACATTTTAGAAAGCATCCACAAAAGCCAAACAAGAATATAAAAGCAGTAAATAAATATTCTGTAGAACTTGTGGGAGTAATTGCCCTTATATGAATATTCTTCAAGCAGGACAAAAGCAGTGTATCATTCTTGCTGCAAACTTCATCATTTTTGCTAAGTGATGCAGAAAAAACAAACAAATACAGATTTAATAGAAACCCCCCAAATACCTCTCAGACACTGAGAAAAAGTTAAACTGATTCAAAAGTCTAGTAATCCAGGGCAGTCAGATGAAACTGAAAATCACAACATTGCAACCATTTATGTGTTTTCTAACCTATTTGTAATAGAAAAGGAATACCTGATCCAGCAGCCTGCAGAATGCACCAATATTGCTCTTTATCCCCCCCCCCCCCAAGATATGTAGTAAACATCAAAAAAGAAGGTTTTCTCCACCTAAAATTAAAAATCTTTTTAAAAGGTAATACCTTCTAGTAAAATATTTTGTTGTAATTGCTACCAGCTCTGAAAATCAATGTAATATTTAAAACCACAAACACAGTTAATACTAACACTATCAAGGCAGACATATAGGTGGCTCAAGGAGCTACTGTTATTTTTGTTTATTTATTTATTTATTTTACATTTGTTTACCAGGATAGTCCTACTGAACACAGGTCCATTTACAGTGGATGCCCGGGGAGAAATGCTCCACAATTTGATTAACATCAACATGATAATACAAACAATAATATAACAGTGATAATTGAGGTAAGTACAGACATAAAAAGTCTCATACAATCCAGTCTAAACAATAAACAATACATCAGCAGTAAGTGAGTAAATTTACAGAGATATTCTCATACATCTAGCTTTACCAATGGATTAGTGAGATAGGATAAAAGAATAAAAAATCATATCATTAGACATGACATATTATAGCAATAACCCACGCCTGGGTGTGGGTAATGCGGGATTTACCCACCAAACAAAGACAACTGTGGGTAAATCCCGCATTACCCACACCCAGGCATGGGTTATTGCTATTATACTATGACATTATTTAAGAAAAGAAATAATTACTTTTCTTAAATAATGGCATTGTATAATGCCTCTTTGCTGCCCTTCCGCAGCTGGCTGGTATCTGCGGCAGTTCTGATGTACTGCGCATGTCTACGCAGTACATAAGAGCTGTGGCCAAAATCAACGGAGAAAGCAAGATCTCCGTTGCTTTTTACTGTTTAGCTATGTTAAATGGGTTTAACATAGCGAGACAGCTTTAAAATAAACGGAGATGTCCGTTGCTTATTTTAAAGCTGTCTCGCCATGTTAAACCCATTTA
Source organism: Protopterus annectens (assembly GCF_019279795.1). Lineage (NCBI taxonomy): Eukaryota > Metazoa > Chordata > Ceratodontiformes > Protopteridae > Protopterus > Protopterus annectens. The sequence continues at coordinate 212,230,151 of NC_056744.1, read as the reverse complement.
ACATAGAAACAGTAAAAAGCAACGGAGATCTTGCTTTCTCCATTGCTTTTTTAAACCTGTCTCGCTATGTTAAATGGGTTTAACATAGCGAGACAACTTTAAAATAAGCAGCGGAGATCTCCGTTGCTTATTTTAAAGCTGTCTCGCATGTTAAACCCATTTAACATAGCGAGACATTTAAAAAGCAACAGAAAGCAAGATCTCCGTTGCTTTTTACACTGTGTCGCTATGTTAAAGGAGTTTAACATAGTGAGACAGCTTTAAAAAAGAAACGGAGATCTCCGTTGCTTTTTATAAACCTGTGTCGCTATGTTAAACTCTTTTAACATAGCGAGACAGTGTTTTAAAAGAGACTTATACTAATGGAAAAAGTCCGGGCGACTGGACCTTTTTCCATTAGTATAAGTCGATTTACAACGTGCACGCTGGCCAATCAGCATGCACGTTTTGGAATATTAATGGGGGGTCATGGTATAATATACAATTTCAAGTTGACAGTAAGATAGCCAACTGTAGCATATATACAGCAGAGATAGCAGGAAGGAAGGACGGTGTAAAGTGTGCTGAGATTGTGAGATTCATGTGATGCATGGACATAGCCATGTATTCATAAGATGTGATTTGAGAGCATTTTTGAAATGTGTGTTAGTGGGGGCAGAGGTCAGAGAAGAGCAGAGGTTATTCCAGGATCTAGCTATGGCATAAGAAAAAAGAACTTTCCCTAAGTTGTTGTTAGCTTTAGAGATGCAGAGGAGGAATTTCTCAGTAGATCGGAGAGGACAATTAGTTCTGTATGGAGAAAGTAACTGGCTTAGTGCTGGGTTTTTTTCAGGATGTCTAACAATATTATGTCTAAGAACTACAAAAAAAGTTAGGATAGATCAAGTTTTTCACACCTAAAATCAGTGGAATTTCACTTACAGACTTTCAACCTGGACAACTTTCACTGAGTTAATTTACTGGAACTGTAGTTTTGAAATCTACATATAAATAAATCTAAATATCTTCATAACTGTTGCATTTGCATAAAAAGCATAGACATGCAGCTTATTCAGAACACAGTCTTCTTCACTATGAATATATTAGCCATATGACATAAATTTGATTTTATAATGAACAATAAATCATACAAAAATTATTTTGTTATAGTAATTATACCAATAACTCTTAAGTATCTTTCTAATCATAGTGGATATTTCCCTACTCTCAGAAGAACCTTTATTCATTCAGTTGTGATTTTTCATTTGTAACCAGATTTGTTGGTGGCATGTCATTTTAGGGATATTTGTAGAAATATGATATTTATGCAACTGATCTGCATGTTCTTTCCACAACAATTTGCTGTCAGCCCCTATCTAAAGTGTTTACAGATATGTGATATTTATGTTAATCTACATACTTTATCTACATACTTTATTGTTAAACAAATTGTTTTTACACGGATGCCAAGTATCGGTTAGAAATGTTCCAGAGTTATGTAAGCTTTATGTATATAGCTTCTGATTGACATTATGAAATATATATTCATAATCCACTAACTGAAGTAACCACAGTATCACTTTCATTCTCATCTCAGTTGACTCAGGATCTAAATGTCTGCAGTATATTCTTAAAACATATGTGTTAAGTTTAATCATTTTGCCTCTGTTTATTTTACCATTCAGAATTTGGGCTTCAATCTCAGTACCAGAACATTTTTCTGGATGTGTATAGGAATGCTTCCCAAAGATGCAGATTATTAGACTGCACACTGGAGGCAGTCAGTTCTATGAAGCCAATTAATTCAAGTGTAATTGTTATGAAGTTGTTGTGTCTTTTGGCTTTTCCCAGTTAGGGGTCACCACAGCGGAATTCCGGTCCGCTAATGATTGGCAGTAGATTTTTTTACGTGCCTAGTTGCCAGCCCTGACGTACAACCTTCAACGAAGGTCCGCCCATTCACGCATGTCTCCACACAGAAGATGCTTTAGCTGAGAATTGAACAGGACAATGTCTTACTGTCAGGCGACAACGTTACTGCAGCACCACCACCACAGTTGTAATTGTTATGAAGTAATTTCACGAAAAGCTGCTTTCAGTACTAACAGAAATTGTACTTTTCCCCACTATTAGAAAAATCAGGAAATACAAGTTCAATGGTTTGTGAAGTGTCCTTCCATTTGGGATGTGCAGAAGGACTTACTCCCTGCAAAATTCATACTTTGAGGTCTGCTACAGTTTTTAACAATTTAATTTTGTGGTAATTACACTCACCTTCAATGATTTGAAATGAATCCTGCTTCACATACTGAAAAAGTGATACAGCAAAAATCCTGAGAGACATCTTAGCTCACTAACTACTGAAGTCTGTACTACAATGCTTATAGATAAAATCATACAGAAACCTTCTCCTCAGGCTAAATATACAATAGCATAAAATGGTCCAAGCAATATTTTTCCATCCCTTCTGCATCACAGCAGTGACACACACACACACACACACACACACACACACACACACAGTATCTATAAATGGAAGACAGCACATGGGACAATAGCAGGAAACGTGTACATTTTTAAATGTAATGTGAGTTGTGAAATTGTGAGGACAAGTGAAAATTTTTGGCTACATTCCTGTCTTAAAGAAGAAATTATTGTAGAAAGCTGGGTGCATAGTGATTGGTCTAGCCTGCCTCTTCTCCTCATATACCTATAAAGGAAAGACCATTATTAAAGGATATATACAAAATGGCTTGATGAACTGAAGAAAAGCATTCTCTCACTGAAAGAGTGTATTCCAAAGAAAATAAATTAGGAAGACTGGAAAATGCATAACCTGATAAGAATTCTAAAGCTTCTGTCAGTCTAAAACAGAAATCCTCAATGACAGAGAATTCTACGCAGCAGATAAGTACTGAGAAGGAGAAACTAAACAATAAGAAAAGTTTTAATAATGTAGCAAAAACAGAGGAAAAAAAATAAATGCGTTCTAAGCCCATTACTGTCATTGTTAAGAAGAATCTAGGCAAGATGTATCTTTAAGCAAGAAAAACAATCAAAAGTGAACACAAATTTTGTTTATTGGTACCCTTTAAAAAAGGAGGAATGAACTGGAGAGAGAAAAGAATGCAAGAAGGAGGTACCAACTCTCACTGAGAAAGAAAGGAAGTGACTTAAACAAGAAAAATTAAAGTAGATTATATTGTAGACAGACAGATGAAGTAGCTTTCAACCCTAATCCTTCCTGTGTCCCTAAACATAACCCTGCACTTCTCTTTTAAAAAATACTTCTGCAACAGCCGCACTAGCCTAGGTAGTGTGACAATCCACACACATACACACAAACACAAACCAATACACACCTACACTGCACTAAAACTATACCCTCATTTAACTCTGCCCTTACCCTTTTATGCTCGCACAAACTTTCCTGCCCCAATACCAAAATCTTCAGAGTGTCAAAAGTGTCCTAAAGCCATACTTCCCTTTCCCACATACATTCAATGCTGCATGCACATGAAATGTTTACATTTCACTGTACAGAGCAATCAGTCAAAATTCACAGTTTTATATATATATATATATATATATATATATATATATATATATATATATATATATATATATATATATATATATATATATATATATATATGTGTGTGTGTGTGTGTGTGTGTGTGTGAGTGTCTTGTGAAACAGCGACATGACCTGTTTAGAGCAAACACTCATATGAGCGCCTGCTCAAAAAAAAAAAAAAATGAACAATTATTACTTTCTATTCTTTTTTGCAGGGGGCCCATGTGTGGGGCTGCACCCTCCAACCCCTGTTAATTATATATACTAACTGCAAGAGTGACATAAGTGCAAATTCCCTAACGCCCCTGTACTGCAATCTCATTCAAAAGACTGCCAGCAGAAGCTCCATTTGGAAGAATGTTCGTTCACGAGTATCTGCTTTTTTTTTACAGTATTAAAAAGCATTTGTTCAAGTGAGTGCTTGCTCTTCCTAATTGTAACCATCTCTCTCTCTCTCTCTATATATATATATATATATATATGTGTGTGTGTGTGTGTGTGTGTGTGTGTGTGTGTGTGTGTGTGTGTGTGTGTGCGCGCATTCATATTTTAATTGCAGATTTCAGAACAGTTCTTAATTTATAAAGACTTTTCACAGAGTTTCTCTGAATATCAAAGAATATAACCGATTGCAACAAACGTGCTTAATTCCATTTTTAATGCTTCATTTAAGTTGATTATCTCTGGTCTGAAAGTCCCCAAAAATGAAAACTTAAATCAGCTTGCCACATAAAAAAAGGCTGAGATCATGCTGAGGAAATATAAAGCAGATGAAATGATAAGAAGCTGAATGTGGCAAGGAAACCAAAAGAGATCTTAAACATCTGCACTGGCAGGAGAAGAAATTATATATCATCTATGGTGTTCAATCAGAAAGGAAAGGAGGGTGCCACAAATGATAAAAGAGGATATTTCTTCAATGAGAGTTGTTAATACATGTAACATTACAAACACGGGGCAAACACAGGATAGACATAATGGTAAAACGAAAAATAAGATGAAATTAAAATTACAATGACAGCTTCTCCATGGGGTGAAGAAAGGATAGATAAGGTAATGCTAAGCCATTATTATCAACCACCATAATTTTATGTTACATTTTTTTATATTATCCTTGATCAGTCCAAATTTCTGATGCATGCTATAGCCTTTCATCCCACAGCTTTTGAAATTTAATTTATTCCATTTCACAAACCTAACAATATTTGTCTTACATGCCACTTATATACTGTTGGGGAATTTAACCCCAGTTTGACTTACTAGTTTATTACACAGGTTGACAATGCTTTCAATGACTGCAACATAACAATCTCTATATAATCCCATACTGCTTTTATATTAAGTTGTTGTCATTTATGAGTGAATCCCACTGCCATAAAAGCTTGGTTATCAGATGCACAAAATCCAGGAAGGGAAATTTATAGTGCATTCCTAGATGAACTTAATTAAAACAGCCTGAAAAACATGTCTTTTGGGATATCAGAAATGAATGAAGTAACCAAGAACAAAAGGACATGCACTGTCACTGAAAAAAATGAAAACTTTACAAAGATATTGTACATAGGCTAGAACTGAACAGTGGACAGCAGCTAAAGTATCATTAACAACTACACCATAGGCCCCTCACCAATAACACAACCCCCCCTATAGTTTGATACATGGTGTTCTTGCATACTGTAAAGTGCACAAATCTTGTCAATGTTAGGAAATTTTTAAATGGCAGTATATGGAAGTTTCCTAATAATTTGATACATGGTGTTCTTGCATGCTGCAAAAACAAATCTTGCTAATTTTATGAAAAAAAAAAAAATATATATATATATATATATATATATATATATATATATACATACATGGCAGTATGGGGAAGGTTTCCAAGAGGATCTCAATTGTCTTCACATTGGTTGTGCAGTTCCCTCTGCAGTAACTACAACTCCCTGCTTTCAGTGCTTCATCGGTAACCAAGAAATTATGATACACACACACACACACACACACACACACACACACACACACACACACACACACACACACACACACACACACACACACACACACACACACACACACACTCACACACACACACACACACACACACACACACACACACACACACACACACACACACACACACACACACACACACACACACACACACACACACACACACACACACACACACACACACACACACACACACACACACATACACACACACTCTCACACACACACACACACACACACACACACACACGCACACACACATATTCATATTTTAGCTGTGCATTTCAGAACAGCTCACAAAACTTGAAATGACAACTTCTTACTTTCTTATAGAGTATCCTCTTAACTCTTCTGCATTACTTATAAATCATTTTAATACTTCTCTGCATAATTTTTTTATGCTTACATAGCTAAATAGAGATGACACCTCTAACTTTTCATTCATTATTATCCATTGTAGCTTCTTTTATCAAGAAAAAATACTCTGTATATCAACACATACTTCATTTACTCAGAAAATTTGGTGATTTCCAGTAACACTTTTATCAACGTATTGATTATGTAAGGAGATACAAGGTTTCTCTGAAACTTGCACCTAGCCATTAATAATTTGGAGTTACTCACTTTCAAGATTAAGACTGGAAATGTATAACTGTTTATTATTGCAAATCATTCTCATGTGCATGCCAGTTTTTTGTTATATAATTTATCACAGATCATCCTCATCTGCCCTGCTTCTTTCAGCTGTCACGGGTTTGTAGGACATGAAGTGACTACTGTTGGTGAAGAATATGAGACTACAGTAAAAATGTTTCTTTCTATTTTAATGTTTCACTTAAGTTGCTTATCTGAAAGTCCACAAAAATGAAAACTAAGATCAGTTTGCCACATAAAAAACAGCTGAGAGCATTCTGAGGAAATGTAAAGCAGATGAAAATGATAAAGCAAACATCTGCAGTGAAGTAAATTTTAATTTTATACAGCCTTTTCAGTATGTGTTACAGTGCAGCTGAAGGAAGCAGTAGTCAACAGGATGGGATTTGATTCTTTGTAAATGCATTTGGCCACCCAGATAGAGTTGTGTAGGTCCTGATGAACGTAATGCTTCTATTGGGAAAGCAGACAGTAGGTTACTGCTCTGAATTACTTTAACACTTAAGAGCTTTAAATTTAATAGACTAATGTTTGCATTAGCTATGAAGTACAACATTTAAAGCTTGCTACTGTAAAATAAGGCCATATGAAAGATAACATGCCCACAGCATGAACAGACCAAGTATCAGAAAAAAAACATGGTGTTAATTTGTGCATAAGTATAAAACCTATTTAAGGGATGCATCATGCAATCATATTAAGAATTATAACAATGCAATGAGGATAACTAATCAATGAAAAGAATACAGAAATATGTTTTTCATATTTTTAGCTGAAATAAATACATAAATGTAATCAGTCAAAAAAAAAATCATCAAATTTAATTTCTTGATTTACTGTAGCCCATTTGATTTCTTCAATCTCCATCTGAATACTGTCTGACTGTGAGAAAGTGATTTAACCAGACACTGACCCCAGGTCAACCCCAAAAAGGGACATTTCCCTACAGTGGGTTTACCTGGTCAACAAATGTATAAAATAAATAAAATACAATTAAAGACCTATTAGATTATCCCTGTGTATTTCCATAGATAGATATATGTATGTATTAATGGGTCCACTACAGATGCTCGAACTTCCAACAGGCCGACTTTCATATGGCCGAGACCATATGATCTATTTTTGGAAGTTCAAACATTCTGAATGGACAGCTCCCTATAGTGCAGAACAGGAAAATTTCCATTTTTCACACTGTAGTGAGATCTCAGAGTTGGTGTATTTAAATAGCAGGAGGTGTGCGGGTGCAGGGGGGAGTGGGCTTGCCTTCCTGCTAGCAACATGTAGGTAGGTTTTTTTTTTTTTTTGTACATGTTCGAAATTTCAAAAGTCGAACATGTGGTCTCGGCCATATGGGTTTCGGCTTTTTGAAATTTCGATCATGTATAGTAGACCCATATTAATATATTTAATATATATTACCAAATATCAATAAATACATATATGTATATATATGGTTCTACTTTGTTTGATAGAAAACACATTTCACTGAAACTCATTTTGTCGAAGCCTCATTTTACTGAAAATGAATTGCCTGAGCACAATTCACTGAAAGCTCACTTCACTGAAAACTCATTTGACTGAAACTCATTTCATCTAAACAGGTATATGCCCTGTTCCCCACTGTAGTGCAATCCTGGAGTTAGTATATATTGTAAGGGGGGTGCAGGGGCACAGCCCCCCACATTTAGGGTTGTGGAGGGCATAGCCACCCACCTGTTTTAAATGTTGTAAACCAAAGACATGGATTCTTACAAGTCAAATGAAGAACTCTTTCCAGAAAATAATATATACCCAAACTATGTGGGGGGAGGGCTATGCCCACCACACCCCCAATGCTCACCTCACCCACCCCAACTATATATACTAACTCCAGGAGGATTTCATGATCTAAAATGAAAAATATCCAAAAAAGTCAAGACTTTTGAAGCATCCAAATTTTATTGTGCAATGCTTTCAGGTCAATACCCTTCTTCAGTCCATATAAAAACAACCATCCAACATACTGAATTTATAATATACTTATAAAATCATGTAACACAGTCCCCTATCATATAACTCCATTTATTAAACAATTAAAATCATTAAGCATTTCTTAAAGATAAATAAAGCATTAAAAACATTAAAAACAATATTGAAAATAAAAAACTTATTTACATCTCAATTGTTTTCTTATTAAAACAGGTTTTATAGTGACCGCAGTATTAATTCCAGGGAAGGAGTCAGCCTGCAAATGCAAGATGCAATTATATTCCCTTAATTCTAGTACATTGTTAATACCCCCTCCGCTGCTGTTCTTATACACTAGTTATATTGCTCTAAACCTAAAATCATGTCTATTGTCATATTCAGCAACAGGCATTGGTAGAAATATTTCTATGTATAACTGAGCGATGTTCTGTTATTCATCCCTTTACTTTACAGCCACATTTACCTACATAGAAGGCAGAGCACTCATTACACAAAGCAAGATGTACTATACTGATGGTATTACATGTGGCAAAACAAGTAAAGGCATATAGTCTTGCCCAGTTCATGGATGTATAACAACATTAGCACTAAGTATAAATAGAATTATAGCAAGGGAATGTTCCATGTTTTCTATAGTGTTCTTATTCAAATTTGTCACTAAATCAAAGTTTTTATAACAAAGTTTTTTTCTTAAACTCTGACTATTCCTATAGGTAAAACTAGTTTTTTTTTATCAATGAGCTGTCTCAATTCAGGCATAGCTTCTAGAATATTCCATTTTTTTGAAATTATCCTTTATACATAATTCATCCTTCTGTTAAACATAGTACCATATCTTAAACAAATATTACTTCTAGAGCTATTTGTTACTACTGAATTAGCAGAGGTAGGACCTACTACCTTATCAGTGAAGAATGGTTTAACAAAACCATTCCTGCTAGCCAAAACTTCTTGTACTGCTTCTGATAACATAACTTCACAATAGCCTCTTTCCTTAAAATCTTTAACTGTCTCATCCATTTGTGCTAAACATTTCACTTGATCTGTATTGAGTCTACTAACTCTTATAAGTTATCCTTTAACTATACATCTGAACACATGTGGTGCATGCATGCTTAGTCTATGTGTACAGCGATTAGCTTGTATATTTTTCCTAAATACAGAAGTATTAATACCATTCAGTGTATTTTCTATTTTAACATCTAAAAAAAATTATTTCCCTGCTTGAATGATGGCATTTAAATCTTAAAAATCTGGTAGTAGTCTCAAGATATTCTACAAACTGAGAAAGTTTGAATGAATCACCATTCCACACTAAAAAAAAATTCATCTACAAATCATTTAAAAAAATAATATTTTTTAACCAACTTCTAAACTAGAATTAAAAATATATTCATTCTCCCACTGATTTAGAACTGATTTAGATATATTCATTTTCCCACTGATTTAGAACAATGATGGCTTAAGTATTGGCAGTTGCCACACCCACAGCAACACCTTCAGTTTGCAGGTAATACTGAGTTTCAAAAATAAATAAGTTATTTGTAAGAAATAATTCAAGCAGTTGACAAATATTGCTAATTTCTCTGCTGTGCATCACTGCATTCATACATAAAAAAATCACATACAGCTTCAAGTCCATATGAATTAGTTTAATATCTAATGTATATAGAAATTCAAATGCGGTGGTGGTGCTGCGGTAACGTTGTTGCCTCACAATAATATGTCCTGTTCGATTCTCAGCTAAAGCATCTTCTGTGTGGAGACATGCATGAATGGGCATACCTTTGTTGAAGGTTGTGTGTCAGAGCTGGCAATTCGGCACGTAAAAATCTACTGCCAATCATTAGCAGACCGGAGTTCCGCTGTGGCGACCCCTAACCGGGAAAAGCCGAAAGACACAACAACAACAACATATAGAAATTCAGAGCATTGCATAGAATTAAAACATTCACTTAATTTAACTATAAAATCACTAGTATCAGTTATAAAGCTCTTAACTCTGCATAAATATTGTCCTAAAGCAGATTGCAGATAAATAGAAACTGGTTCAGTCAACCACCCTCCACCTGAGATGATAGGTCACATTGGAGGGTGATTAAGGTTCTATGGATTTTTAGAATTTCAAGAAATGTTTAATGGTTTTAATTGTTTAATCGATGGAGTTATATGATAGGGGGCTATTTCACATGATTTTACTGGTGTATTACAAATTTAGTATGTTGGATGGTTGTTTTTATATGCATTGAAGAAGGGTATTAATCCAAAAGCTTTGCACAATAAAATGTGGGCATTTCAGAATTCTTTACTTTTTTTGGATACTTTGCTTTGTTTTGTTCTTGACTTCATTCACCACAGGTTTCTGGGTTTTTGGTTTGTGTTGTTAAAGTGAAAAATCTCATGATGGGAGATATGCCGTACAAACTCATACAAGAACATGACACTGCTTTGGTGAAGAAGTGTTTAGTTTTATTGTACTTCAGTGTTGTTTCAAGGCTCCCGCTTACACAATGCAACCTTTTACATTTGAAGTTATAAAGAATTTAGAAAGCGCCTTGTCCATGCTTAGGGACCTCAGACTAAAATGTGTTCATCTGTTTTTATCATGCTAACTTCACAGCAATACTTGAGACAGTTTTACAAGAGCAGATAGGCTAACACAATACTAGACTCCTTTTAACAGTTACTGTAATGCTATAGCTGTTAGCACAGCATAAATGTTTCAAGAATCAATAGTGTTAGATTTTTCATGGGCAAGGAAAACAGTTTAGCATAGCTAGTCAAGTACGTTCTTTAAATAACAAACAAATGTGCCTGCTTTGTCAAATCCCAAGGGTCAACAAAAGATCTCATGATCAAGTTTAAATAGACTCATCTGAAGACATAAGCAGAGGTATAAACTCCAAAAGAATGTATAAATTAAGCAACAACCATTTTGCAATGCCTTAAATAAAAATATGATTTTATAAAGGATGTGCCAGATGTGGTCAGGAGTGAATTTCTCTGTTAAAGCACTTTGTAAAAACTCATCTGCATTATTTCAAATCCCAGCACCAATGATATATGTCCAAGCAGAACCCAGGGCATGCTGTATCAACAAGAAGGCATGACATCTTAAGATAACAGGCTGTATTAATCTTAATTGAAGAAATGAGTCACCTGCATATGATAAAACTGTCTGTGTTAAAGTAAACAAATAAACCCTAAATATAATATCTGCATACTGCAGACCAGGACTTGATTCCCACAGAATAATACTTTGTGATACTAAAAACATGATTTATACCCATGTCCCCCACCATATTTGGAAAATATTTTAAGAGCACTAATCAAAACATTTGTTTGCAAACTGAGGAAACAGTTTATTAGCAGAAATGAGAAATATTGCAGCTGTCCTTGGCAGCTGAACTATAGTGACTTATTGTCAAGCAGCTGGACATGTGTGCCACCTTAAACATACATGCATTAAAGGAATGTTACAGTGGCATACCTGAATGTCTGGTTTCCTTTTAATTAGGTGGCTCATGTCTGTAGCACTTTTGCATACTGACAATGTCCTTGGCAGATGGAGCTGCGACTATGAGGCCCCTTGTGTCAGAAATTACTGAATTGTGATACATTGTGTGTCGAGTTATTACCTCTTCAAACTGGGAGGTCCTGGGCCTTGGCCAAACACATGATAACACTCTAAATAAATTCTGAGCAGAAAAGCTGGACACCTGTCTATATGGCAGCGCTGGGAAGTACGGGGTGTACAGTTTATGTCCAACCTTAAAATCAAAGTTAATTGACAAGCTCCATGAACTCTGATAAGGCACAAGGGAATAGCACTGCTAGAATTAGTTTTCAACATACCCAGGCAGGAAGTCAGACAAAGCTCTGAAACAGACATGGTTCATTCAGAAGAACTTAACTGTTGAAACAGTTACATGTGAGCTTACTATTGGACTGTTTGGGGAGAAGAATGCAAGTGAGTGCTTGGGGATTTGCGTGCATAGTTATACAGCCATCCCACGGCATGCTGACAGACCAGATCTATATAACGCATAACATGACTAGACTGTCCAATGGAAGGAGGCTGCTGCTTTTGTAAGTAAATGTCATAGCAGATGCTTTCACAGTTAGTCACTTCTCACGCAGAAGTTGGACTGTTTCTGAATTCCAATTATTCACAGAGCAAAAGAGCATACTAAATGTGTTTTAAAATGAATTATACAGCGAGATTTTATGGACACACACAGGACTACTGGACTGCAAGAATGTAACGTACACAGTCTGTGTTCAAATCATAACAAAAGCCCCCACTTTGTGTATTTTAATTTTTTCTGTTGGATAAATAAAAGAATACTTTAATGATGGTGAACCCAGTTCTGTAAATTCCTGTTGTAGATCTTTCCCACTAATAGGGGGAAGACATTTTAGAAAGCTACCTTATGAGAGATTACACCTTCTGGACTAATGATGGTAGGTCATAGAGTAGGTAATGAAATACTTAACTTCCATCTTCATTCCTGTATAGTAGCTGACTGCTTTAGAGACTTCATCAATAAGCATATCGCAGTGATAGTAGAATATAGTGTCATGAATCAGTTGCTATCCTGTACTGCAGAGGGTAACTGTTTCAGCAACTGACAGGACTGAAGAATGAAGTAGAAATGGTAAAGCATGCGCTCTCAAATTATACTGTGTTTCCATCCATTCTAGAGCAGAGAGGTACCTGTTCCCAGGAACGATTGTACGTATGACTCCTACAGTGAATGATGAAACTGTATTAAATCTCATAATAGTGCTTAGTTGTTTCAGCATAAGAACTAATGTAGGTTGATTCAATGGCAACCAAATTTACCCTTCATTACTTCCCCACAGACCATGGAAACCATTTCAAGATGAGAGTGATTGAAAGAGTAGTAGTGATGGAACTTCTACAGTATTAAATCAAGTTATATTAAAGAGTAATGATGGATCTCAGGCAATATTAAAGCAAATATTGTTATGTATTAATAATGGAGTTCCTGCAACACTAAATCAAACTATTTTAAGTAATAATCATGGAACCCTTGCAGTATTAAATCAAAAGATGGTAAGTAAAAATGCTGGAACCCATACAGTATTAAATCAAACAGTGCTAAGTAATACAGTTGGAACTCTGGCACTATTAAATCAAATAGTGCAAAAGTACTAATGCTGAAACTCTAGCACTATTAAATCAAACAGTGTTAAATAATGATGGAACTCCTACAGTATTAAATAATCTAGATTAACTCATTCCCTCCAATGGAGCTCTGGAAGTTTGCTTTGTAACTTTCAATGCATAGAAACAAAGCTTTTTGATAGAATCAAATTAAGCCCTCACATTTCAAACAAATGTTGATATCACTGGAATCATAGGGGTTACTAAAAAAGTGTAAATGGCAAACTCTTCAGCACAAACTATTTTATAGTGATAGCATTCTTTAGGTTCTAGGTCTTGGGCGGCCGCAGTGGTGCAGTGGTTAGCATTGCTTCCTCACAGCAAGAGGTTCTCAGGTTCGATCCTTGGCTGGGGTGCCTTCTGTGCAGAGTCTGCATGTCCTCCCTGTGGTCATGTGGGTTTCCTTCGGGTGCTCCGGTTTCCTCCCACATCCCGAAGACATGCTGTAGGTGGATTGGACACTCTAAATTAGCCCTAGGTGTGAGTGTGTGCATGTGTGTGCCTTCTGTGGAAAATTGGGCATCGGGCTGGCAAGTCCACACCGTAAAACTCCAATGCAAATCATGAGCAGACAGGTGATCCACTGTGGCGACCCCTCAACAGGTAAAAAGCCGAAAGAAGAAGCATTCTTTAGGTTCTAGGTCTTAAACTGAATTTCATAAGTCACAGTAAATGTGGTAACTATTAAGCTGGTAATGTTTTGTAAACAACTTACAATATCTAAGCAATCCCATAGGTTACACACATTATGTCATCAGCATTTTGTTTACACAGCTGAGAACTTTCATATGAGGCTAAACAGTTCTCTCTGTGCAATTTTGTTACTGAGACATTCAGAAAAAAAATCAAAGTTATGACAGTTTAAATAAATATCATATGAGTATCAATTAATAACTCTTTAGCCTCAATAGAGAGAGGTCAAATATCAGTGTAGTTTTATTTGCTACCATGTAAGCTTTAAAATGAAATATTCTAATACTGTGTATGTAGCATGGTTTTGGAATTATTAATGCAACTATTAACAAGCATGATTTGATACCTAGAGGCATCAGTAGGAAGTAACTGCAAAAACACCTGTAGACATCACTCTGGCTGTATTAAATTAAACTATGTTAGGTATTATTTATGCAATCCCTGCAATATTAAATAACCGAGATTAAGTAATAACGAAGTATCTCCTGCAGTATAAAATCAAACTATCTAAAGTATTGATGATAGAAATCATGCACTATTAAATCAAATCAAGTTAATCTCCTTGTAGCAGGGTAACTTTTAAGAGGGAAACTGGTTACTGATTTTTTTTCCAACAAACATCTGTAGTTATCCAGTGCCCCCTCTCACCTGCTTTTAGTGACCAATCTAACCTCCAGGGAGGTATCATTAGCCCCCCTTTCTTTGGTTGGTTGATCATTTTACCATCATGGTAGATGCAGATGTACCCAGTAGGATGCTACTGCGGTGTCCAGTAGAAAGTGTACTTTCTGCTTGCCCTAGTGTGGCCCTAGCATACATACACGCATGCATGGAGTGACATCAATGAGGATGTGCCAGACACCGATATATGTAGAAGAAGGTATCCATGTTGTGCTCTGCCCTGCCATTTACCTCCCTGAATTAAGTAGCAGATACTTCCTAAGACCCCCCCTTGAAAAAAACAAAAAAAAAACAAAAAAACAAGCTTACTTCTGGCTATTTAAGTTTGTCCCCATCAAGCCATCCCTGCCCTTCATAGATTGCTGCCTGCACTGATCCTATTGGTTCTGCAGATGGAAACAACAGGAAGCGGCTCTAATAGTATGATTTATCTTAGCCAAGTCACCTAAAACAACTTAGAAGGCAGTAAAAAAGAGCAGCCAAAGAAAAAGTATGCTGGATAATAATGTATTTGTATAAATACCACAAAACAAGTATTAAATAAATAAATATTTCAGGCAGTTTTTACAAAAGATAGAATTTGATATTTAAAACATAATTAAGATCATATTAAGATGAAAAAAAATGTATGTACCAGTTTATGTTTTGCACACTAGTAAAAACTAACATTTTAGTAGGCCTAATATTTTTCTGTATCAGCTTGCCAAAAATATCAAAAAATAGTTGTTAAGTAGTTCTAAGCTTAGGCATAATGAGAAGTGCACTGCCAGATACTAAGAATCCCTTCCTCACATCTTCAACAGTGACAATGTGCATCTGGAAACATACTTTAGGTAACATTAAAATAGAGTCACAGTGCTAGTAGTACAAAAAACAAATACATAATTATTAGGAAAGAAAGAATGAAAAAATGTCAATTGTTTCTGCAAGAAAAGAAGACTGCCTCACGAGTAAATAGTGTCAAAGCCTGTGCATTAATCTGATTCAGGGAAAACAGTTGATTGGATGAGGGCTTCAAAAGCTACAATAATGAACAGTATGCAGGGTGCATTAACAGAAGTGGTGGATGAAGATATCAGACATAAATGATAAGAGCAGCACTTCCACAAGAGTTTAAAGGGCATGTTTGTGTTTATTGCCTAGCATTAGCTTACGGGATAAGTCACACCAAACACCAAAAATCAACAGAAAGAAGGTCCAAAAATGGTTGGATAACCAGCAAACCACTTTATTCCCCAAAACACAGCAGTTAAGCACTTTTGCCTTTGCTTAAAGACTTCCTCAGAGCTGCCATATTAATAAAAAACACAATTTAAATACACACTTTCAAAAAAGTCATGACATTGCCAACCAATAAAAATGATTAAATTATTTTAAAAATTGGCTAAATACATGAATTAAAATTAAAATTGAGATTAAAATTAACTCATAGCAATCTGCTTCAATTGAATATTAACAGTTGAGGTTGAAAATATTATTATGGCATATATGCATATGTATGTATAAATAAAAATGTATAAAATCAGCCTTCTACACTTTTTAGTTTTAATAGTGGTATAATAGAGCAGGTGTCATTAAAACCAGGGGATCCATGGCATTGAGACTAAGAATCCAAACTAGTTCTCTTCTATATAGGTGCTCCTCTAATATAAATCCTCTTGGATATTTTTTAACATGCTCTAATACAACAAAATAAAATTTGTGGTCAGGGCCATATAAAATAAGTCTATATAGTACGTTAGATGTTTTAGCTTTCATAACATCATTGGTATGTTCATACATTCTATCTTTTAACTTACGTTTTCTCTAAATAGAATGCATTACAAGAATTACATAAGGTAGCATACACCACCCAAATGGCATCACAATTAAACTGTTTATCAACCACAAAGTTCTCGTTGTTGATGTTGAAAGAATTATACACTAAGACCAGTCAACATTGGTTACAATGACCACATCTAAACATACCCTTAGGTCGATTCCCCCCTGCTCTAAATCCTTGTCTTTTCAAAATTTCTTTAAAACATTTGTTTTTACGAAACAGTACCTTTGGAGAATTATACAAAACTCTATTCAATTCAGTCATAGATAAAATTAGCAACCAATTATTTTTAATAATGTCACCTATATCATAGGTATTGGTTGTGAAAGTAATAATGAAGGCTTTATCATAGAGCATTGTTACTGCTTGCTTACTAACCCACTGATAGACCTATTTTTATTTTCCCTGTTAGGTCTCACTAATAGGGGTATATAAATCCCCCCTTGTCACATACATCTTAACTCTTTCAAGTAAGTCCAATGGGTCATTTTAATTTTAATTCATGTATTTAGCCAATTTTTTAAATCATTTAATCATTTTTTATTGGTTGGCAATGTCACATGATTTTTTGAAACTGTGTACACCCCGAGTGCCATCACATGGCGCCTTTGTACTTGTACCCGAGTGATCTCTGAAGCGTTACAAATTGTATGCTGTTACACCCGAGTGACTTCCACAAGCGCTAGTTACTTTATACTCATATTTCAGCTCCACTGTGAAAAAATAAGTTGAAAAAGTACCTGAAGTTTGTCAGTTACCTTCTCTACTTATTTTTCATAGTGGAGTTGCCAGGTGTTCGTATTTGAAGATTTTGAGAATATTGGCTTGTTACATCAGATAACAAGACTGTAAGTATGTATATTCACTTTTTAATTATATGCATTATTCTGTTAAATTTATAAGCACTACTTAAAATGTACATACTCTGTCATATAACTGCTCCGAGACTCATCCTACATAGTACGCTACCCTTACATAAAGAAATACTGTGAAGTCCACTTCCTAGGGACAATAGATGCAATATGGGTTTCATCTCGTACTTTTCAAACTCCATTACTTAGCCTGTCTTTCTAAAATATAAAAAGGAAAGCAGTGGCTGATTAAATGCATAGCTTTTAAATGTTAAAAAGAGAGAGAATTAAGTACAGCAGTAACTGCAATATCAGCACTGTAATGTTCTGTACTGATCGTTTTCTGCAGTATCGGCAGAATATGTAAAGATCTGTATCAATAGCTTCATTCAGAGCCCTCTCTGTTCAAGAATCAGAAAAAGCACATGGTCATTTTCCAAGTGTGTAAAAAAATGCATTACACTCCTTGCTTGTTTCATGAAATTTAAAGTCCGCTTGCATCTGAAAGCGTTTCACCTGGGCAGCTTACAACTACTTCTCCGGGTTACACTTAGTATGTTTCTTATGTTCATACCCGAATGAAGTTAGCTGAAATATTTTACAAAGCCCCAAGTGCAGGTGCTATTTAGTGCTTTTTTTCAGGATCAAGGAGTCTTTTCATCTTTAGATTCATGAAAATCTCATTGAAGGTGCAAGGAGTGGGTTTGCACAGCTTGATAAAGGCTAGTTTGTCTCTGAAATCAGCTCCAAACTCTCAATCTCATCTCTGAAACCAGACACAGATTACCAGGCACCATTTTTAAAATATTAGAACTGTTAACTGGATCTGCAGACAGAATAAGAGAGTGTGAGTTAACACCAATTTTTGGAGGTAAAATAAGTAAATAAATTATGAGGGTAAGAGTTAAGTGTAATTCACTACATTATCTCTCTTTTTTAATACTACTCATTGCCAAAGAAAATGTGCAATGGTGCGGCAGTGTAGAAACGGTTTCATAAATGAATTCCAATATTTGCGGTCAGAGTTGAAGCACTAACATGCCTAGTAATTTAACTACAGTAAATAGTTTGTAGATTAGTAGGAAGCAACTTGCCAGAATTTTAGATAATGTAAACATCTGAGGTACAGAGACTCAGCAGTTAAATGATCAGAAAATGTTGCCATAAGCAGAAACTAAGATCTTCACATTTATTGACTGAGAAGTGAACACTAACAGATTAATTAGAAGAAATATTGTATGCGGATCAAACAACCAACATACAGGTGTGGAGTCTGCACACGTTTAACAGCAAGCATAACAGAGGTATAGCCCATGAGGCAGCTCCTCCATGAAGCAAATGTAATAATGGGTGCAATTATAGTGGTGTAAATGGAAGCACTGGAAAAGCAATGTTCAATTAGTAGATATGAGAATATGAACAAAACCTACTGAGCAAGAAAGGAAATCCTAGCCTCTAGCTAATTAAAGGCAGACTGTATTCTTTTAAGTGCATGTTCTACACTTTTGCAGTGCAGAAGTGCACCATCTAAAGCTGGTGGCAAATAAGGTAAAACTGTGTCACAACAGATTAGAAAGTAGCAGACTGAAAGTATATTTATTTTATCTATGTTTTGCTCAGCCAGTCCATTGGGCATGACTGTCCCCCTTCAGGGATGACTCGTAGGCACTGTCTATTTAAGTGACTTTCTTAGAATCACACAGGCAAATGGATGTTGAAGGAATAAATCTTGCTCCTTTGCCTAGGAAAAGCATCTCAGAAGAACTCCGAACCTTAATCCTGAGAACTAATTGCCAGATAAAGTAAGTATATTAGCATACTCACAATAAAATCAGTATTAACTGCTGCTCATGTGGTTTAGTGGTTATGTGTTTAGTTTTCAGAGTTCACTTCCTGATAACAGAAAAATAAAAATTGATTTCTTTCTTTAGCATGTCAGTTAGCACAGAGGGTTAAGATGGTGAGCTCCTAACAAGCTGCTTCCTATATTTTAGGGTTCAGTTCCCTCAGCTACTGTGTTACTCCTGAACAAGTCCCGGACAGTGCTATGGGGCATTTAGGAAGCTCAGCTAGTCTCCTTAGTGGTCTTGTAGAACTAATACTTAGTAACTACCTGTGAACAAAACACACAAATCTGCAATACCTTTAAATTATGTGTGTTCGATTATGAACGTCATGTCTTCATGCTTTACGTGATTTGCTTCCTACTGGTTTTTGCCCTTTTGTCCCAGCAACCATAACAGCTTTATTATTGCATTTTTACGAAGGCAGCAGATAACACAATAACCCTACACATTTATGAGGAAGATTTATATTTTTACCATCTGGGATTTCCTTCATGGAGAATGAAAATGATTTTTAATGGACTAGCCACAAACGGGTACTATGTTGGGACTTTAGTGTGTGGCTTAGTTAACATATTTAAACATGACACACTTCCTTCTATGCATATTACTTCTCTTTTCTTTGGTGCTTTCAGTGTTTGTGTTTATGGCAGTCACAGACAAGTGCATCTGGAGAGCATTATGTCCTTGCCTGTGTAATGTGTCCCTCCTAATAGTGACACATCTTCATAGGATCATAAGAGGCTCATAGGAGGTTACTAGGCTATTGGCCCTGAGATCATTATAGGCCTAGCCAAGAGTTTAGCCCATGTTTAGACAAGTCAGTACCCAAAGCCCCTGTCCAGCAAGGAAACAGGTGGAATCCCAGGGGTGTATTTTCTGTTTCCCATCCAGTTATCCAGGTTGTGCTTAAAAAGGGATAATGAGGTTCTCTGCTTGACATGGAGAGGGAGTCTATTCCACAGATGGGGGAGTCGATGGGGCACAAATATGTCTCACCAACCATTCCTATTTATATCACAGACCAGGTTGAGATCACACGTATGGGTTGCTCAAGTGGAGCTTGACTTGCGGATATGCAGTAGTCCCATCAAGGTGGGGTCTGAGATTACTTTATATGCCAAACAGAGGTCACCCCTGAGGAGTCTGTATGAAACTGAATAGAGGGATAGGGCTTTTAGCCTATCTGTGTAAGAGATCTTTATCTCTAATTTCGTAATTGGCTAAATAACTACATTCATAATGTAAATACGTATATCTTTGATACCTACTATGAAAGGAGTGCTTGCTAATACCTGGTTTGAGTTTATTGCTGTGGGTACCTGTATATATATATATATATATATATATATATATATATATATATATATATATATATATATATATATATATATATATATATATATATATAAGATGTTCAATCATTTTACATCTGACCTAGGTTTACATGCTAGTGTTGCAGCTGTGTACATCTTATAGATGAGTTCTGCTGCCTGCTTTGTTAAACCAGCTGGCCATTTGATGTTTCTCAAGTCCACTAAACTCTGGCCATGCATCCATCGGTGTACCATTGGTGGACTACCAAATTTATTGTCTGGTGCTTGGACAACTGTATAACGCACCTGGTACATCTCAGTACAATTGTACTGTAAGCTTGCATGAGGACGTTTGGTGTGTGGGGGTGCAACAATGCCTGCACTTAATCTTTACTGGTTTGATCTTGGACAATTTTGTACTGAATATGGTACATCTCAGTACTATCTCTTGTATGTCTGGGTTTACTTATGAGAATACATGCATGTTTGTAGTATATACTGCAGACTTTTCAGCATGACAAATTAAGGGAAAGAAGTCATAAATACAAATGTACAGATAAGAGGCTGTGCCTAGCGAAGAGAGTGAGTAAGGACCTGGAAGAGACTGCAGAACATCTTTTGTTTGGGTGTTCATGTATCAAAAGTCTGTTTGTCAGCCATGTTTAATTTAGCTGTGAGGAAGGGCTCAGTGATATAAATGTGTTATAGTATATTGACTTACTCTGGATTTTCCTAACAGATGGTAACGACTCAGTCTTACATTACACCTGCACCAAGAATGTAAATAATTGTTGACACAACCTGTTGAGTAGACATTATCACCTGTGTCTGAGCATGCAACTCATTATCGCATAATCAACTTACAATATGTGTAGTTACAGTAGAACACTGAGTCATTATGACTTGTCAGGTAAAACTCTCAGCAGCTCCCATTGGTATTCACATCACTAAGAGTCGTTATCACATTGGCGAATGCACATGCCAGATTTTGGTTTCTGTCAATGTGGTGGAGTCATGCATGCTGAAGTCCCCCCCTCCCCATTTTCTTTCTATCATTTCTATCATTGGTTCTGTTGTAAGGTACAGATGAAGGTATCCATCGTGGCTATATGGTTCATGTTTTTTGTGAAATACTACAACTGAATATCGTATTACATAATAGTTCACTCATACAACTCAATATATAGTGTTCTGCAGTGTTGCTTTTCAATTGCTTCTGTGCAGGTAAATAACATCAGATTGCTCTATACTGCTGTGTTTTTCAGCTGTGATTTCAAGTACTCATATGTACAGAACTAATTTTCATATCTTGTATAAGTCTTTTAGGGAACTTGTCAAAATGCTGAGTAAAACCTCATTTTAAAAGGGTAATGGAGCTATCTGCATGCTGTACATATGTACAGATATCACAGTTTGTTTAGGATTTAGGCTATGAAAATTATGATATTTGTCATATTTTGGTAAATAACTTTGCTAGGGAAGATAGCATGCTAAGTAAGACCTCAATTTGAATACAATAGTAGTCCTTACAACATGGTAAAAGAACTGTCTGCATACTGTACATATATACTGATATCACACTTTTTTTAGGACTAAGGTTATGAAAATTATATTTTTTTCATATTTTAGTAAATGACTTTGCTAAGGAAAGATGTCAATGTGCTAAATAGTACCTCATTTTGAAGACAGTATTACTATTTGCAACATGGTAAAAGAACTGTGCCCATGTGCTGTACACATGTACATATATTATAGTTTGTTTAGGGCGCGCGTTATAGAAATTATGATTTTTTTCATATTTTGGTAAATAACTTTGTGAGGGAGCATGTCAATGTGCTAAGTAATACCTCATTTTGAAGACAGTATTACTACTTACAACATGGTAAAAGAACTGTGCCCATGGGCTGTACATATGTACAAATATCACAGCTTGTGTGGGGTGTAGGTTATGGAAATTGTGATTGTTTTCATGTTTTGGAAAATAACTTTGCGAGCGAGCATGTCAATGTGCCAAGTATTACTTCATTTTGAAGACAACATTAATAGCTACAACATGGTAAAAGAACTGTTCCTGTATTTTGTATGCATGTATGGATATCATAGTTTGTTTAGGACTTTGGTTTTGGAAATTATGATTTTTTTTCATATTTTGGTTGGTAAATAACGTTGTGAGGGAGCATGTCAATATGCTAAGTAATACCTCACTTTCAAGACAGTATTACTACTTACAACATGGTAAAAGAACTGTGTCTATATGCTGTATGCATGTAAGGATATCACAATTTGTTTAGGACTTAGGTGATGGAAATTATGAATTTCTTTCATATTTTGGTAAACAACTTTGCGAGGGAGCATGTCGATGTGCTAAGTAATACCTCATTTTGAAGACAGTATTACTCCTTACAACATGGTACAAGAACTGCATCCATATGCTGTACACATGTACATATATCACAGTTTGTTTAGTCCTGTAGGATTATGAAATTATACATTTGCCATATTTCTCCTTATTATGTCCATATCTTTGAAAGGGAGCATGGTGACAACACACATCATGCATCATTTTGAAGCTGACATTGAGCCACATAACTTGTACACTATGTAGCCTCTGTTTGTTACAGGTGATGAGATATTATGCTTTGTTTATCAATTATGAGAAATATCATATTAATCATATTTCTGTGAAAATCTCAGTAAAGGAGCATCACACAGTAATGGTTAAGGTATCATTTTAAAGCTGACATTCATACAAATGCATTATACCTTGTATGGGTCTACATGGTACATTCATCAAGATATTGTGCAAGATATCAGCATCTCTTGGCAAATATTTAATAATGACTTGGACATACACTATCAACATTTACACAGTTGGAAAGGTCAGCATCTGCTGAACAACTTTCGTGTTTACATTTTTAGTCTAGCTCTTATGATTAAAGAGTTATGAACATTTGTTTTCTGTATGGTATTACAAATGGATTATCTGAAAATGAGCTCAGGCTGCACTGTTGTTTCTATGGGGAAAGTAAGCAGGCAGCATTTTCTGAGCTGCTTCGGAGTGTTTTTTGGTAAAATGGCAGTTCTGAGAAAGTCTTTAAGCAAAGATGAAATTGCTTAATTGCTGTGTTTTGGAGAATAAAGTGGTTTCTGGTTATCCAACCGTGTTTTGGAGCTTCCTTCTGTTGGATTTGCTTAGGGGATGTTTGTGGATATTGCCTAACATTTGCTTATTTTTAACTACAGTGGTATTTCTGTAATTTTCACCAGTGTCTTGACATAGCAAATGTGACTAGTCCGCAAACTCAAATGCTACAACTAAGGCATATTCTTTCAGCTGTATCAAGTGGGAATAGCCTGTAATTTCCAGTTATTTTTGCTGCTGTTTCACTATGTCTACAGCTTGTTACAAAGACAATCGTAACCCAGCCAAGTCAATACTTTGTGCTTAATTGAATGCTTTGTACAAGTCAATGTAACTATGCTGACTTAGTGTATTAGTCCTATGTTTGTTATAAAGTAAAGAAGTAACTTAACCAAGTTAATAATTTCTCATTAAATGAATGCATTCTACATGTTACTGTTGAAGCTATGTAAATTAGAGTACAGCCCTGCCATACTTTACGTAAGTTCTATCTACTCCTTAAAGGAATGCGTATTACATGTTAATGTTGTGTCTATCCTATATATCTATTGCTGTCTCCTACCTATTACTGAAGTGCTATTACATGTTAATACTGTGTCTGTCCTACATATTTCATTACTAGACTGTGTCTCTCCCTTACCGCTAACAACTGTGGTTTTCCTTTACTCACTTTTCCTGCCCTAACAAACACTCCCTTTCCTGTTCTCCTTTAACTCTGCTCCTAACCCTCTTGTCTCCTCTTCTCTCTTCTTCTCTCTGCTGTTTTTTTTCTGTATTTTCATACACCCCCCCTCGCTTTCTTAAAACTATCTTAACAGCCCCTCTCGCTCCCACTTCATAGTTAACAGAGCTGCATTGATTCTAAATTCAACTCTCACCCCTGCCTGTGGAAAGAAAGAAAGACATTGCAGCCTTTACATTTAGAAAGACATCTCAATCCCCACCTCCAGACCTACAGAGTGGCACATCATTGTGAAACATAACAAAGAAATAAAAATGTCAGCTCACCAAGAGAACAGATGATAAACACGGTAAACGAGTAATAATAAAATCACTGTTCCACCACAGAGATAGGAGAAGCTTCCAAGTTAAAATCTCTGGCAAAAAGTATTTAATAAACAGATTAGAATCACAAAACCACAAAATAACTGTTAAAGGACAAGCGCTTTCCTCTAACAGCTATTTTGTGATTTGATCATTACTCATTGCAAAACATGGTTAAAGAACAATGACTGGAAAACAGTTCTTTCAGGGTACAAATGTTTTTACTGTAACAGACATTCTAATAAAAAATCAGGTGGAGGTGTTACGATAGGGATTAAAGATAGCTATCAGACCTGTGATTATTACATGTTCAGTGATAACACCAACACTACAGACTGTGTAACTGTGACAATAAAGACAACCCTAGAACATATAACAACTGCTGTAGTGTATAGACCACCAAAGTCAAGTGCAGATGACCTCGAAGAATTCATACATTTCTTGCATGAAACACAGGAGGGAAGAATAATATTAGATGGGGACTTAAATATAACAGAATCAGACTGGAATAATATTGATTCTACAATGTTAGTAAGGAAATTATTCACAGTGTATATTCAGGAACAACAATTGCTTCAGATTGTAAAAAAACCTGCCAGAGGATGGAGCATACTAGACATTATTTGTGTTCCCAAATAAATTACTCTAACTTCAAGTAAAGTTTTACCACCATTGATGTACAGTGATCATGGGGTTATAAAGTTTAATTTGTTGCTAGATAATTCTGCCTAACTAAAATCTAAGCCAATGCACAGAAGGTTAATTACAGATTATATGGAAGCAAAACAGTCACTATAAAACTAACTGGAGTGAGGTGTTCAATGGAAAAAATGCAGATGGAATATGGAAAGTTTTGAAAGAGAAATTGTTTGAGTGCAAAAAATCAAAAAAATGTTTAACATCAGGATCTAGGCATACAACATCAGGCGGATATGTTTCCATAAGAACAAGATATCTGATTAAGGTGAGAGACAAAAAATATAAGAAATGGAAGAGAGGTCGAACTACAACTTTGAAAACGGAAATAAACAAGCTGAACAAACAGATTAAGCACAGTGTGAGACAAGGTCAAGAAAAAATTGAAGAACATGTATATAAAGATATTGAGCATAATAGTAAACTTTTTATAGATACATAAGATGTGGAAGGAGTAAAGACTCACAAATTGATAAACTGTGTGCAGATTCTAAAATTTATTCTCAGACACATCAGATTATATATATATTTACAAAACAGCAAAACAGTTTGGCTCCACAAAAGGGGTGGTAAGTTGTTGTAGTGACATCCAGGTAACCCCAGATATTAGAATCAAATTAGATTATATTAAAAAATGAACTGTGCAAACTGGATCCAAACAAAGCACAGGGTGGAGACAGAATTAGCAGCAATGACCTGAGAACACTTCAGCAAGAACTTACAGTACCATTATATCTATTATTCACTAGGTCATATAAATATGGGGAGAGTTCCTCAAGATTGGAAACATGCACTTATTAAATCTGCTTTTAAGGGAAAGGGGAAAAGGACAAACCCAGAGTCATATAGACTCTTAAGTCTACTTTCATGTTGAGGAAAAATAATGGAGAAGGTAATATTTTATTTATTTATTTATTTATTTTACATGTGTTAATCAGGATTGTCCGACTGAGCTGAAGAGCCCTTTTTTAGTGGAGGCCTGAGGAGAAAAGCTTCAACATATTATACAATTCACATTATAAATTAGCATTAAACAGCAATGTTACAGGATTATTACAAGACATTAAGTAGCAATACAGTGTTATGCAGTGTCAATAATCAGGAGTATAGCATAACTATTTCAAGATGTATAAAAAGAAATATGTCATTAAGATGAGTATAGTTTTTGGGGTAAGTGGTTACAAAAATCCATTTTTATCATGATGTAGTCGCATGAAGGCAAGACAATTACAATAGAATATATTGGATAAGTTATTGTCAGAACTGGATAGGCTGGGACTTGAAACAATATATCAATATGCATATGTTGAAAACAGATCTATTACAACCTGTAACATAATGTTCTATAACAATATAATAACAGATATGAATTTAAAAATGTGCTGTGATGTAATTTACATAGATTTAACTTCAGCATTTGACAGGGTTATACACATAACACTGATCAATAAATTAGTACAACCAGGTACTGATGTACTCTTGATAAGATGGATAGCTAGCTGCATGGCTTACAAATAGGACATGGCAAGTATCATACCACAACTGGACAGGCAAAATCCTTGGTTACAGACAGGGTGTCCCACAGGGCTCTGTCCTAGGCCCTTACTTGTTTAGATTGTATCTTTCAGACCTAACCTTTTCATCTGAGGTGTTCTACAGTCTATATGCAGATGACCTGAAATTGGGTAAACTGATTACATTGTTGGGAGCGTGGCCTAATGGTTAAGGTCTTTGCCTTACAAACACAAGGTGCAGGGTTTGAATCTCACAGGGGATAATTGTCTAGGATTAAAATGGCTCGCAAGGGCAGTTAGTCTAGTATTAATCTATCAACCTATGTGTTACAGATAAGGCATGTCTGCAAAATAACTTGACTAAATTGACCATTTGGGCACAGGAGAATAATATTGCTGATAAATACATCAAAACCTAAGCATATGAGATTTGGTAGGCATAAATTGAAAGGTGAATATGTAATACAGCACACAGTAATTGAAACTGTAGACTCATTTAAGGACCTTGGTATATGGGTAGATTCAGCTATGAGTTTTTCTAATCATATCAACCAATTGGTTAATGATAGTTATAGAACTACAGGTTGTATAAAAATATTTATAAAGTCTAGGAAATCAAAAATAATGAAGTCATTGTTTGTTAGTTACATTAGACCCAAACATGAGTATGGAATAACAATATGGAAACCTTATAATAAAGCAATCATAAGTAAACTGGAAAGAGTAGAGTGGAACTATACCAAGGGCATCCATGGATGTAAAAATTGAAGTTATTATGAAAGACTAAAATATCTGAACTTGTACAGTATATCTTATAGATATCTAAGAGAAGATCTCATTCAGGTATATAGGGCATTTAGTGACAACTACCTCTGGGACTGTTTGGAGTTAACAAAAAGTACTAGAGACTCATCAGACAACCTATGTAGAAGATTCTATAGCAACGAGAAGTGTACTAATTGGTTCTCTGACAGAGTAGCTGATGCATGGAACAGACTACCAAATTACATTAAAGCAAGTACTAGTTTAGATATTTTTAAAAACAGCCTGGATACTTATTATGGGAACAAGTGTTTTGGCATATTGGCAAGCTAGAAGGGCATTAATGCCCATTCTTGAAATATTTATATGTATGTATCAGCACATAATTTTCAGCAGTTTCTGAGTTAATGTATGTTCCTCTTCCTCTTGAAATTAACCTCCGCTTTATACTGTAATTGTTTGTTTCCATACCTAGTAGCATCATATCACCGGTACACCTCTGATATCTTCCTCCCTTCTCATTTTTTCCCTCTAACATTAATGTTATTTGGTACATCTCCCCAGCAACCTGCATAGTGTGCTTTCTGGATACAGCATTTCTTTTAAATATTATTAGCAAATTATCTACCCTTTTGCTTCCAGTACCTTGACTTACTTATCTTTGCAACTGGTGTTCCTGATTGCTTTTGTTTCCTTTCTTGCAGCCAACTCAGTCTAGGTTCTACCTCCTCCATTCGCCCTAGTTTCGGTCAGGCTCACTCTACTCCCCTACCCAACCCCAATTTCCACCCACCCCCCACATCAGTTACATTTATACCTCATTAGCCCCACTCATATCACAGTGTCATAGTACACCCCAGAAATCAACAAATAGAATCCAATAATTACAACTGCCCATAAACAGCTGCAACCTACAACTCAGAAGTCAAACATTAGGATCTGATAACTAACTCACCTACGTGTTAATCTTCCAGTAGTTAACCAATAGGATCTATCCACTAACTAATCTAGCTGAATACCTCCCATTCCTTTACCACTTAGTATTTCTTTACTCACTACTCAACATACCACATTACCCTCAAACTCTATCTAATATCAGACATATTTAATTAATTTCTCTGTTGGTGTTAAAGTACACTAACAAAATGCTCCACCTATACAATAAGCTATTAAATTGAGCATTGCTACACTTTACTATGACATCATTACTATTATTCCTATTCTCTCTCACCTCTCATAATTACCTACAACTATACAGTAATAACCACCCTGGCAAACCTTTTCACCATACCACCTAGATAAACCATTAAACTATGCCATAGCCCCATCCCTCTTCCATTCCAATCATTTTTATTACCATGCAAACAAATTAACAACCCCTAGCTAGTATATGTCAAAATGGTCATAAATAAACCAAGCTACAATACAAGTTCATCAAACTCCTTTTACACCTCTTAAAGCAATTAAACCATTCCAGAGACATACGTCCTAATCCCGGTCCCACCCTAAACCCACACACAATACAGCTCATAGCCCTATCACAATCAACTATGGACTTTTACACAGAAAAAAAAAACAAATCTTTCCTCCTCCTCCTCTGTAATATGAATGTAAGAAGTACTGGAAATAAAGTTCACAATCTGTATACTTTCCCTCTACTACCCTGACATTGTTATATTAACAAAGACATGGCTAAAGCCCACCAAGAACAACAATGAAATTGGAGCTCAATGAGACAATACTCTATGCAAAGATAGGACAAACAAAAAAGGTGGAAGAGTAGCTTTCCTATTTAAAGATCACCTAACACTAGATTATCTTGAACTAGATGTCCCTGATTTTGGAAATGCAGAACTAATCTTACAAAATTTAAAATCAACTCCTAAAAAAAAACACATAAACATTATTGGTGGTTACATTCCACCAGGAAGCAATATTCTCACACTAGAAAACATACTACACTGGACCTTTAATTCCCTCACACAAGAAACAGTCCTAATGGGAGATTTCAATATTGGCTGGCTAGACTGCTCCTCACCGACTCCAACATCCCATGTTAACCTACATGGGTTCACCCACCTCATCACATCTCCCACATCCCCCACAAGAACTGATAAATCTTCCAAACATCAGTCTACCCTTGATTGGATTCCTGTCAATGACCCCTCTATATCATCTCTGGTAGGTTGACTTCCTGATGGTCTGAGTCACTACCTTCATACTTTCTTTGTATGTACCCATAGTCACCAAAACAACCAAACCACCTACCTCACAATTAGAAACAAGAAAAACATTATTGTAAGTAGATTCATCACTGCTCTAAAAAGCTGTAACTGGGATTCTCTTCAACAGTTACCCCTTGATCATGCTGTGAACTCCTTTAACACTACTTTTCTGGATATATTAAACTGTCATGCTCCCCCCAGAACCATTAGAGTGAAACCTAACGATGCACTTTGGCTAAGTAAAGAATGTAGATCCTTACTCAAATCTAGAGACAAGGCCTGGGAACAATATCATAAAAACAAAACCCAAATTACAAAACAAACATTCTTAGAACTATGAAACAAAGTTATAAAACTTGTGAAATAAGACAAAATCAAATACTACCATAATATTCAGAAAAAAATACCAGAATAACCCTCAAAAGTCCTAGGCCGCAATTAATAATATACTTCTACCTGGTAAAACTACTACCCCAACTCCAACATTAAACAGCAATTCTGATAATATAGCCACCCAATTTAATAAATACTTTACAGAAACTATCCAAGCCCTTGCTAACTTTCAAAACATCTCCAACAACATTGCCCCTGTAGCACCCCAACACTGTAACTCCTTCCAAACTAGACCCAACCAATTTACTTTACAGCCAGTGTCTGTAGACTCCATAAAAAAACTACTGCAAAAACTGAAACCAAACACATTAGCTACATATTGCCTCCAACTGACTTTCTGCAAATAGCAGTAGAAGGAATAGCATACCCATTAGCAATACTCATTAACAGATCAATATCTGAGGGCATAGTACCTGCAATCTGGAAGATCTCTCATATTATACCTTTACACAAAGGAGGTAATTCCACCAAACTTACTAATTACTGCCCAATTACCATCTTATCAACATTATCTAAAATCTTAGAGAAAGTTATCCATACCCAGCTCATGGACTACCTTCACACACATAAACTACTATCAAACATGCAGCATGTTTTTTGCCCATATCATAGCACCACCACAGCTCTAATGTCCTTCACTGACATAGTGAACCACTATAGAAATCAAGGTCAATTTGTGTCTACCATATTTTTAGACTTCTCCAAAGCCTTTGATATGGTAAACCACAACAAACTCATCAATGTGCTTTCCTCCCTAAACCTTAGCAGCTCCTCAATCACCTGGTTCCAAAGCTATCTATCATGATGTCATCAAGCAGTACATTGGCAACCTCATCTCTCTACTCTTCTCCCTGTTGCCTTATGGGTCCCACAAGGCTCCATCCTTGGGCCTCTCCTCTTCTTCCTATTCACCAGTCAACTTCACACCTCCACTTCTCATGCCTCTGTAATACAATATGCAGATGACTCAACTGTAATATGCACAGCCTCCTCCCTACAAGACCTCCACACCATAATGCAAGATTCATTTCTATCTGTTGAAACATGGCTCACCAGTTCCCAACTCATTCTTAACCCCAATAAAACAAAGCTCCTTCTCTTCTACCCACAATATCTCTAGCTCCTCAACTAACTTTCAATATACAGTCAAAAAACAAAACTAATATCATCCCAATGACACATACTAAGCTATTAGGCATTGAAATTGATAATAATCTGAATTTTGACATTCATATTGCTCAGACCATTAAGAAGGTTCACAAGAAACTAGGTCTTTACAGAAGCAATTTTAACTAGAACCACAGAAGCTACCATTGCCTGTACACACTTCCTGTCAACTTTCCGATACGCCTCTATTCTAACCAACCTCCATAAAACTGACCTTACCAAGCTACAATCCTGTTACAATAAAACTGACAAATTTGCAACTAATGCCACACACCAGTCACATCACTGTGAAGCTCTTAAACAACAAAAATGTCTAGAACTCTCTCAGCTGCTATGTTATAAACAACTAACCTTTGACCACAAAATACTGCATTAACCAGAGAAAATCCCTTCTCTCCAAAATCTGATAAACCATACACTACTTCTAGAGCCCTCCATTCCAGTAATAAACTCATTTTAGAAACCACCAGGACTCAGCCAGGGAGGCTCTATTTTCAAACGTCATCCCCAAAATATGGAATAAATTACCAACCTCTATCACCTCTAACTGCTCCACAGGATAATTTAAAAAGCTTCTAACTACTCACTTAGCAGGGATCTGACTCTGTTCATGCAACTCTCATGGCCAACTGTAACTCTAATACTTCTTTCCCCATCTAACTCATGGGTACTATTTCTCTCAATCTATGCACCCATTTCTGTTTTAATTTGCTTCTCCTCACTATTTAAATGTATGTAGATTTGTGTAACATATTATGTTAAGGTAAACGATAAAGAGTGCTATCTCTCAACATTGTACTATTGCTAAATGGGAACTGCTTCTGACATTTCCTTATAATATTGTAACCTTATATTATTGTAACCTATGCTATTGTAACTTTTACAATGATTGTAATTCTTATTGCTGGAGCTTTTCTCCCTGGTCTCCGCTGAAAAAGGACCAGGAAACAAATGTAAAATAAATTAATAAATGTAACTCCAGTCTGTCCTGGTAATGACTATTTGATGAGTTTTAGGATGTATGTATTGTAATATTACCATTAACATTAGTTGGTTGTTGATGAATTTTCAGAGACAGAAATTCAAAGCACAGTCAAACATTAGTGAGTATGTAGGCTGCATTACTATTGTTTCCAGACAGTGTTATACTTTTGGCTTCAAGTGACTCATCACCAATTTGCCCTGGAGCAGTTTCCTTCTGTGTGTGAGTTGGTAGGTATAAGAGACAACACTCCTGCATCTTTGGTCGTAGTTCTCTCCTGGACAAGAGTGGACTGCTCTCTGTACATTTTACAGAGCAGCTACCTAAGCTGAAGAGTTTAAGTATCTCAAAGTCTTATTCCTGAGCACAGTCTGGTTATGGACAGGCAAGTGACCAGCAGGTAGGCATATCTGCAGCAGTACTGTAGTCATTCTTCCTGACTGTCCTGCCGAATCCTAGGATTTATGCACTCACCAAGTAGCACATTTCTGCACTGTATCAAGGTTTTTAAGTGCATGCACTAATGTGTGCATTCATGACTCAGCAGGAGCTGCAATATTATGCATCTCAATTTGTTACAAGGACAAACAAGAGCTAAGTAAAGCAATAGTACTAATGACTACATGGGTGATGGCCTTCTCAATGCTGACTCTAAGAAAGAGCCAATCTGTAATGGAGTGTTGATTATATTATTGGCACTGGTAGAAAAAAGAACCAGAAAAGAAAACTTTAATACTAAAATCTCATTCTTTAAAGCTAATGATAAAGGAATCCATACGTATCAGAAAGAACATTGTTTCATTGTACAGTCTATTTATCCAGCCACTCCTTTTCTAAATTTTGATGGTCAAAGTCAATGTCATAGCAAGCTAAGCAATGTTGGTCAGACTTTGTTACCCCAGAAGCAGTTTTCAGGCATTCCCAAGAAAAATAAGAAATACAATCCTTTGAAAGTAGCCTGCATCTGCCCCATGGCCACTGCCCAGTTACCCATGCCAGGTGCATCTCCCATAAGAGGTGCCCTGTAAGCATCCTTATATGGTTTCCATCACATTTCAACTGACTCCTCCCAGACAGGCGAAAAAGTATAATATATATACATGCACACATAAATATATACCGATACCACAAAAGCACTTTCTTTTTAGATACTCATATAACTACTTATAGCTACTACTTTGAACTACTATCATTCTCATCAATACACATTTTTGGTCTCCTCCCTCATCTATACACTATATACTTCTTTACAAACCCCTGCCAACAAACTCATACCATGCAGCTTTCTGCACACAACCTCTCTCCTCTACCTTAACTATCTATATAACACCCTGCAAACATCTCCCCACCTTTTACCACACCTCTTTCTGTGCATTTCTCATAACACTCCTTTCATTAATATACCACACAGCTATCATCTTACCAAACCTCCACCTTCTTCTACCCACCATTGAAACTTTCACCAGCTCAACTCATGTTAGTAAGTCAGTTGCCACTGTTTTGTACACCCACAACACCAGCTCACTTCATTAACTACCATACTATTCCCACATCATATCCCAGTTCCATCATCTCGCATACATTACATCATAAACCCTCTTTCTGTCCCTGTCTTTCCTTCCCTGTACCAATATACATGCTCAGATCTTCCCTCTTATAGATGTATTAAAGTTAAGAATAGCACTTTATCAACAGTACTGAAAGTCATATACAAATACAAATGGCTCCATACCTCTACTCACCCCACCTCCATCCTGAAACTTAGTGGAGATATTCACCCTAAGCCTGGTGCCACACATCAACTACCCATCATGGCTAACCCATTTCTTTCCAATACTCCAAACACAAGTCTCTCATCAGGTAATGAATATAACCTCATTCTTTTCAACATTAACCCAGATGTATCTGTAACAAAATTCATAATATCCATACATGTCTAGATTTTTACTTCCCAGACATTCTAATCACCACTGAAACCTGGCTAAAACAAGAAATAACTGACAAGAAAATTATTCCCCTGGGTTTTAACATACTCAAAATGGATAGAAATCTTAAAAGAGCAGGTGGTATTGCTATTACTTATGAAAACAACTTAGAAATAACCTCAGCCCATCTAAATGATCCTGAAATTTTATAATGCTGAACTTTGCATACCTCAAAATCAGCCTAAAGAAATCTGTATGTATCTCAGCAGAATACATCCCACCAGGCAACAACATTACCACAGCCAAAAGTATCCTACACTGGGTATCTGACAACATCCCCAAGGAAACCTTCATCTTAGGTAACCTAAATATGGACTGGCAATCCATAAACAACCCCAAGGGCTCTATTCATTTATTTTGCTTCACCCAACTAATAAGCTCAACACAAAAGCACTAACAGGCAATCCACACAGCATATTGACAAACAAACCCCATAATATAAAACCTTTTGGTTGCTTACCAGTTACTATAAATGACCACTTCCTAACTGATGTAAACAGACAACAACATGGTTCACTCAAACAAATAATCTATAAACAAGCATGCAATTTAACCAGATTTGACAAAGACACATTTATTGCAGTCCTGCCCCACTACAACTGGAATGTATTAAGAGTAATGCCCCTAGACGAAGCAGTTACTCACTTCAATTACACCTTCCTAAAAATACTAAATGATTTAGCAGAGTCATGTGTGAAAGAAGAGACAAAACAGCTCATGCTGAAAGAGATAAAGCATGGAAAAAATCTTATAAGAATAAAATACAACAGGTCTATCAAATTTTAGATTTCTCAGAAGCCACACCAAGATCCTTGTTAAATCCAGCAACAAATCATCCCAGAGTAATCTCCAAAAAAAGCACCAAAACAACCCCAAGCTACTTTGGTCCTCGGCCATACCACTACACCCTGTCCTTCTAGTTCAAACAAAGAGTCCATTGCCACTCAGTTCAACACTCATTTTGTCCAGTCATTTCTAACATGTACCTCACTTCACCCCTGTCATCTGTTCTTGAAAGCAACACACTGTCTTTTAGTTTTCAGCCTATCCCAATATCAACCATAAAAAGTCACTAGCTAAATTACAAGCAACAACTCCAGTAGCTGATAACCTTCCCACTGAATTCCTCAAAGTAGGTGCAGAAGCACTAGCCTTCCCAGTCTCCATTCTAATCAACAAGTCAATAACTGAAAACTATGTCCCATCCATCTGGAAAAAAATCCATTATTATACCACTTCACAAAGGAGGTACTTCAACAGAGTTAACAAACTATAGACCTATTGGTATTATATTACCCCTCTCAAAAATCCTCGAGAAATGTAGTCATTCACAGCTCATGATACATATAACCAAACACAGCCTCCTCTCCAGTTCCCAATATGGTTTCAGGCCCAACACCAGTACTACCACTCCCTTTCTCAACTTCACCAACATAGTAAACCAATACAGAAATGAGGGCAACCTTGCTTATTCACTTTTCCTTGACCGTTTCAAAGCTTTTGACACAGCGTCCCACCAAAAGCTCCTCTCTCAACTTGCTACACTATGTCTATACCTCCCTCTCCTGGTTTTACAGTTATTTATGCAATCTTCAGCAGGCAACTAAATGGCAACAAAACCTTTCAGCATTTCAACTAATCTCTGTCGGTGCTCCCCAAGGGTCAATACTCATCCCCCTGCTATTTCATATTTTTGTAAATAAATTTCCTACTGCTACACCTGCCTATCTTTTACAATATGCCAACGATTCAGCCCTAATCTGCTATTCCCTATCTATAATAAAATTCCAGGAAATCACTCAAAAATCTTTCACTGACATTGAAATATGGCTAAGGAATCCTAACTTGCTACTTAATGCCAAAATATCCAAAGTTATGCTATTTACTCCAAAAAAACACCTTAACCATAAACACACATTTCATATTACCTCAAGTAATAACACAAAAATAGAAATCGTAAGCCAAACTAAACTACTTGGACTCATAGCAGATGACAACTTCCAATTTGATCACCACATACTTCATTCCATCATGAAAACTCAGAAAAAACTCAGCTCCCTCCATAAGGCCAAATACTACTTGACAGATCAAGCAAGGATTACTTAGCAGAAACATATCTATTCCCTTCTCTGTTATATGCTTCTGCTATTCTTACAAATATCAGCACTACAAATGTCAACATATGAATTGAAATGTCAACATACGTAGTGCTTCAAAATAGCTAAATTTGCAACCAAACAACCTTATAAAACAGACCATAGACTTGCAGT
The DNA here is from genome assembly GCF_019279795.1 of Protopterus annectens. Taxonomy (NCBI): domain Eukaryota; kingdom Metazoa; phylum Chordata; order Ceratodontiformes; family Protopteridae; genus Protopterus; species Protopterus annectens. The sequence continues at coordinate 212,193,392 of NC_056744.1, read as the reverse complement.
AAAACAGTTAAACTGGCTTAAACTCCCAAACCAGTTGACATACTGACAACTAATCACTACCCACAACCTATTGTACTCTCCAGACAAATGCCCAGCATTACAAAATACTCTACTGTACTATTCACTCACTAGAGACCTTCGCTCTGGCAATAAACTTTTACAATATATCAGTCAGACATTCAACACTGCTGGAGACTTTCTCTACTCTCATTACGTGTCAGAACTCTGGAATGAAATCCCCAAACAGTTAAAACAGATAGTAAATATAAATAGTTTCAAAACTGCTTAAACAACACATATGCCAAAGATGGCTCTGTTATTCACCTGGCTAGCTTTACTCAGATTACTTTTCTCTAATTCTTACAGTCACTTTGCTTTCTAATCTTTTTGTACCTTATCTCTCCTCGTCATGCTGACTTAATTACTAAGCTCTTATTTTTCCTCCTTCTCTCATACCCCACCACTAACTACAATTCCTCCTGTGTCCATTGATCTTCCTATTCATTTCCATAACTTCTCCTTTCATATCTCTCTTATCATTTTTAAACTACGCTCAACTTGTCTGCCAATTATTATTAAACTCAAAAACACCCCAGTTTGATCTTTTCCCTGCAGCCATCATTTATTTATTTATTTATTTTATTTTACATTTGTTGACTGGGCTAGTCTAGCTGGATATATGTCCATTTTCAGTAGAGGCCCGGGGAGATAAGCTCCGAAATTAAAAATTATAATGATACTAAATGAAATCCCATTAAAGAAATACATGTAAAGTAATCAGATAAAATTAAGACATTGTAACTAGTGACATAGTTATAGGATATAAACATGCAGTAGTTAGAAAATAAACGACAAAAATATTGTAGCACATGACATACATGGAGAATACTATCAAATGTACAGAGAGTAGGGATATAGGAAAGTAAGAAGAAAGTAAGTACACCTTTTTTTTTTTCATGGTTTTAATACATTAAATGTTATTCATTAATTAGACATTTTATGTTAATTCCTCTCGTTATTTGTGTTAAAATGCTATATTCATGTAAGAAATATTTAAAAATACTTAAAAATTATTTAAATAAGCTCATGCATAGATGTTTTTATCCTGCAATTATAAATGTACATCATGTGTAATTTAAATGTGAAGATTTTCTTCCTGGGCCTCCACTAAAAATGGATTTTACCCAGATGGACTTTTCCCAGTCAACAAAGACAGCTAAATAAATAAATAAATAAACAAAATATTTGTATATTTACTTCCTCCTCAGCTTCTGCAATTTTTACTGTTTCATGGGAAAGAGTCTACCACTATGTGAATGAAACTTATTCAGTGTCATGAATTCTAGGCTATTCATAGCAAGAAGATGCACAATTTGTCATTGATATTGGTAAAAGGTCATGCTTTATGTGCCAGCCATGCAGTTTTGTATAATAATCAGGCTACACTAGAAAAGTGCACTAACAATGTTAACATTCTCAAATCCTACTAGCTTATTGTATTAGCACTTGTTGCAGTGATACTACAAACAAATGTTTCCAGTATATTCTTTCATGGCATTTTATAGATTCAAAACTCTTTTCAAATACTGTCAGCTTCTTCTTTGCCATCACTTTGTCACTTCAATATTAATTTATGTTTCTAATAGGAATCTGTCTGTAAGAAATCTAAAACTGTTATCGGATTTTTTAAAATAATGTGAGGTGAACAATGGTAACTAGGATATCTTGCTAAATCAATTACTGACCAAGTTAAAAAAGAAAGACCTCATACTCGATGAGAGAAAATAAATTATCTATTTCTGTACCAGGTCAAGAGTACAGGGGAGAACAGAGACTATTTGTCTCTCAGCTCCATTCCCCAAGTAAGACACACAAGATAAGCTCTTGGAAAAGTGACCATACATTTATTTATAACCCAAATGATCTTAAATTTTGTCTGCATAAAAACAATACTGAAACCTTTAACTTAACTGACACCAGTACAACAACGTGTCTGTTATTGGGTGGTGTGACATAAAGCCCTCCTGATGGTCTTTAAATTGATTTGATTACAAAATCTACAAACCAATAAATCTTGCCACTGCATGTGCAGCACTACTACGAACTGAATTATTTAGTTAGCAAATACAAAGCAGGAGAAAAGGGGGAAAGTGTAAACAAAAGAGGCTCTGAGGGCATAAAGAGCCACCCCAAGGGATGCCTGGGTGGAGGGAGAGTTGTAATGCTGCCTGTCAAATTGACCTTTGTTGTGAGGGAAAACAAGGAGGGGAGTGCAAACAGAAGTGGGGCTGAGGCCAGAAAGAGCCACCTACCAGGCTGCCATCAGCCTGTTCCTCCTTATTTTAACAAATTTTATATAACCTACTCATTGTAAAAATGTATGTACCTAAACAGTAAATAAATTAAATGTTAATTACAAATGATCCTTTAAGAAATTAATGCAAATACTTGTAATTTTAGACTGAGGTTGTTGCTCCCAGCTTGTCAAGTATTTGTTTAAAGCAAAGGTAAGCTTAAGTTGAATAAATCTATGCCAATATCCAATAAATGGACTCCATCTTTTTGAATCAAATTGCATCTTTTTCATATAGCTCCTGATGTTCAACAACTAATAAGCCAAGCAATGGTGTGCTGTTGATACTCTGTGATTAACTAGCCTTATAGCTTTCACTATCACCTGTGGGTTACAAGCTCCTTTCTAGTTTAACCTGTGCATGATTGCTTACCAAACTACAACTGAGGGTAAGTATGCCTGATGTTTGCTAAATCAAGCAGAATATAGCATATAAGATGTAATTTGAGGATGAAGGTAAGATCAAGTTGGAAGTACTGTGGAAGATAAAGGAGTTGGTACCTCCATTGCAATCCAGGGATTCCATTCCAAATTACTTCAAACCTGGCTTGTTCTAATCTGAGGTTTCTGCCATCAAGTTGGATAAAAGCTCTGACTGGGGAATGCCCAAGGATGACAATAGTCTTTATTTCTAAAGACAAAATAAATTTTTTGGTGAAATTAGCAGTGGCTCGACTGACATATATATCTTAAGTAAGAGTCAGACGACCACCTACCTAGCATATTAAGAACTTCAGTAGACTGGCCTAAGGCAGCTAAATCAGAAATTCAGACAAATTTGAATGAGTGGGAAGTGTATGGTTTAAGACAAATGCCTAAGTGCATTAGGACTTGTTTGAGCAGGTTGGAAAGATAGGAAATATAGATGTTGCTAATATTGCATCCTTCCTTGGTAATAAAGATTATGTTGTTGGTATTTGAATGTAGAATTAATCCCATAAGTGTTCTGCCCCAACATACTGGACATATCAAGAGGGTCATCATACCTCTGCAGAGAAACTTGGTGGCCACGGCCTAGCTGGTCTGTCTTGGATTTGGGAGTCCAAATTAAAACTGCCCCCTGCATGGAAACAATATCTATCCACTTAAGCCTGCCAATCAATTTGTGATATTGAAAGCATCAAAGTATAACCAAGAGAATAAAGTGGCCAGAAGGCTATCATTGTAATATGAATCAGATATAGAACATAGGCTATGCAAAACTGATCTCAATAATAGAATGTAGGCTATGCAAAATTGATGTCAATAATGCTAAATCTTCAGGAAGTTTTTTTTTGCTGTGACTGAAACTCTTTTCTGTGGCACACTTTTTAATCACTGTGGCAACTGTCCAATGTTAGGAGAAGTCAGTAACATTAAATATTCTAGCAAATAAGCTTAAAGTGGATAGGTCAATTTTAACCAAACTCAGAGCAAGGCCCATTTGATTGCTGTGATGCAGGTAGTGTAGTATAATATAGACAGGCCACTGTCCATCCTGGATTTCTAAACTGCAGAAAAAGTAAGCAAAATGTTTAATTGCTGAAGTGTATGCTCTTTTAGTGCTTATGACCCATGCACTTCAAAACTAATATGTTGTTACCCTTCTTCAATCATCCAGATTCCTTCTGCTATAGGAATGGGAAGTGTTTCGGCTTGTGAAGCCAACATTTTGAATTGCTGTGGTCGAGAAAGTGCATCAGCTAATTTGTTTTTAGATCCATTAATATGTTCTGTAGTGAAAGACATGTTGATCTTCGAGGAAAGGAGAATTAACAGCCTTAACAGAGATGACGCAAAAATTTTTGAATGATTTTTATGGAGTACCTCAACTACGGCTTTATTGTCTGATCTGAATATTAAACTCTTTTTCTTAAGCTGATCTTGCCATATCTGAATTGAAACCCATATTGGGAAAATCCCTGAAATGTGATATGCCCCCTCCTTTAATACGAACAATTGTTTTGCCCATGGCTCTGAAAACCAGTGTCCATTGAAATAACTACCCATGACAAATTTACCAGAAGCATCATTAACCAATTGAAGGTTTTCATTTGATACCCACTTGTGTTGCCAAAAGGATGGGCAATTGTAATCCAGGAGGACAATTGTAATCCAGGAGGAAATCTTTGATGACTCTCCTGTTAATCCTGAACCTGTGGTGTTTTTGCAACCCCCATGTAGGAGGTCTGCTATTGAACATACGAACAATGTGTAGGTACAATGATTCTGCATGCAAAGCTGAGAAGATGCTATAGCTCTAGGATCTGTCTAATGGTTACCCTCTTTGAGTTTAAGAAGTTGCTTACATCATCAGTGATTTTGTTAACTTTTTCTTTTGGTAAACAAAAGCAATCCTGTACAGTGTTGATCTCAAGACCCAAAAATGTTAACACTTTGAGTTGTCCTAATAATTTATCTTTAGTTAGGGGCACATCTAGTGTGTCACATAACTCAGTGAAATCCAGGAAACGTTCCTTGGTTTCTGTTTTACCATCTCCAATGATTAAACAATTATCAGGGTATTGAACCTCAGTGTACACTGGATTCAACTGCTTTCAACAGCAGGGAAGAATCTTAATGAAACAGTCAAACACTGAGCAACCCATTGGACTAGCTGTGTCAAAGAAGTACATGTCTTTGAATTTCATGCCTAGCAAATGCCACTCCTGAGGAAAGATGGGTAAATAATGGAAAGTGGATTGCATGTCTTCTTTTGCAATCCAGGGATCTTTAATTCCTGTTATGATGATGACTGCATTGGTGAGCCTTAAGTCATTGACTGATAGTCCTTATGGGTATAGCAAATGATGTATTAAATGGTAATCTACTGGTTTCTTCTTGGGAATCAAAGCTAGAAGGGAAATAACAAACAGTTCAAATGGGAGTGCCTGAAATCATCTCTTAATGCATCCTTTTTGGATTTTCTTAGCAATGAGGGACTGAACTATCTGTTCCTTCTCTTTTACTGATGTAACATTTTTGAGTCAAGAATGTATACTTTGAGTGCTGGATCTTATGGAAACACCTTTGGTAAAGCCTACAATGATAAAACTAGTGACTGATCTGGATAGTCCTTTAGGGTTTTAATGGAGGGTATGGTTCCAAACTGGTTTAAGTAAGTCTGCAAAAACATCAGGCTCTGCTGGAGCCTCGAAAATAGTTTTTCCTCCTGCCTGGTGCTGATTCTGAATTGGGTTGCATTCTGTTTTGAAAGTGAATTGAACTGAGGAAAGCTTTGGAATCATTACTCCAATATTTTATAGTGGGGATGCCTCTCCCCCAGACATTGAAAATATGAGGGAATCTGCATGCAGGCCAGTCAGTCAGCAGAATTGAAGGTCCAGCATGATTTGCCTTTGGTTAATAAGTGTTCTTCTTGTTGAAAGGATTCACTTTTTTGCTTGAATACCACAACCCAGTTGTCTGAAGAACTGATCCTAAAGTTTTTTGGTTGCTATCTGTCCAGTACAAGAAGCGCTTCTATAAATTCTTTGCACCCCTTGAAATCATTGTAATAGTTCTCTGAATCCTGTTGGTGTCTCCAAGATCAAAAATATGTATGAAATCTCCTTTCTTTATCTTTCCTTTACTGCTTGGGATATACAACCAGTAATACATGAGCCATGCTAATTATTTTTAAGAGGATTTTTATTGCTGTTTGTGTTAATGTTATTATGACCTAGTACTTCCAAAGTTGTTCCTTTATCTGTGGACACTATTGGTAGGAATAAAAATGATGGAGTATTCTAAGTATTTGTGGGTAGCATGCAGGCCACAGGATTTCTCTTATCATCTTTGATATGAGGGGTCATTATTGTTCCTACCTACTATATGAACTAATTTCACTCTGCCTTATATATTATGCGCTTGAATAAAAGCCTCTAAGTATTCTTCTATATTTGCCCTTATTGAACTTCCCCTTGATTAGCAAACTGTCCTAATATCTCTATATCAATTGAAATATGTTGAAAGTTGTCCTTGGGGTCCTGAACTGTTGTCTTCCTGCTCTTCTGTCTTGGCCTTTTGGGGGCTAGACTTTCTTCTGCATTATGTGATTCAGTGTTTTGAACTAATGGTCTCTTCATGATTGCCTGCAAAGGTTCACCTGCTTGATATTTCCTCTGTTGAACACACCTCAAAGAACAATCTGGCTTCTTCTGAAATTCAGTTCCATCTTTGTTTAAGGTCTTAAATTAACCCCAAAATGAAGATCCTAAAAAGAAAATGAAACATTAAAAAAGTTCTGTGGCATTTCTAAGAGTAACTTGGCTAACTCATTTCCCTTTTGTGTATATTATTCTTGTTTTATCATTTATTATTTAGTTATATATATATATATATATATATATATATATATATATATATATATATATATATATATATATATATATATATATATAAAATGATTTGAGGGAAATAGTTACCGGAATGAATTGATTCGGAGGAGGGAAGGTGTGGCTTGGTGGCATTATGTAATTGTTGGCTTGGTGTTTGGTGTGTGTTGATTGGGTAATTTGAGAAATTGGCTTGTGTGTGTGTGTGTGTGTGTGTTTGTGTGCATGTGTGTGTTTGTGCACGTGCATGTGCATGTGTTCAACCTGGTGTGTGTGTGTATGTGTGTGTGTGTGTGTGTGTGTGTGTGTGTGTGTGTGTGTGTGTGTGTGTGTGTGTGTGTGTGTGTGTGTGTGTGTGTGTGTGTGTGTGTGTGTGTGTGTGTGTGTGTGAGTGTGGTGTGAGTGTGTGTGTGTGTGTGTGTGTGTGTGTGTGTGTGTGTGTGTGTGTGTGTGTGTGTGTGTGTGTGTGTGTGTGTGTGTGTGTGTGTGTGTGCGTGGTATGTGAAACTCTGAAGATTAAAGGTAGCTTAAAAGAAGCTTTACCTAATGTCTGGAATGGTCACAAAGATGCTGTGCTTTTGAGGAAGGGAAGTCATGGCTGGCATTGTGCCTATGGCTGGGGCCATAGAAAACAGTGGTTCCATGTTTTTTTCTCCATTCTGGTGAGTTGTCCTGTTGGGGTGGTAAACTGTACTTGTAGATATTGTCCCTGTGTGTTCAAGAATAACTGACCCCTCCACACATTTTTATGCCTGATTGCAATGAAAAGCCTGAGTGGTATTAATTAATTTCTGAGGGTACCTTCAATTTAATCTGACCCCCGGAGAAGTGTGGCTTGATGGAAGTATCTCATATGCTTTTGCCTGCTTAGCTTAAACCTAAGTAAGCTGAGGGAAGCCTTGTGTACTGTGAAGCTGCTGGGATGCACTGTCACCTGTCAGACTGCCAGTGTTCTGCAAAACTTTTTCATTAATCTGACTTGTTTTTGCCATTACCCCTATTTAACTACTCCATTTTTTTATTTTCTTGGTTTGTTAATAGATATAGATATAGATATAGGTATAGGTATAGATATAGATATAGATGTAGATATAGCTGTAGATATAGATATAGAGGGTCTATATTAAATTCTTGAAAGCCAACAATGTCGAATCTGACATTGTCGACGCGAGAATAGCGAAACTGCAGAACATCAAACAAGTAAACGGAAATCTCCGTAAGGGGAGATTTCCATTTACTTCAATTTAGTGCGGTCTCGGAGTTGGTATATTTAGGTAGCGGGGGGTGTGGGGGGTGCAGGGGGGCTTGACCCCTGCCTACACCATTTATTTTTTTTTTTGTTGTTGTTTTTATTTCTTTTTCTGAACATTCAATGTTTTAACAGTTTGATCACCTTTAGTGATTTGAACTGTTAAATATTCAGTGTTCTAATATAGACCCGATATAGATATAGGTATAGGTATAGATATAGGTATAGATATAGGTATAGAAATAGATGTAGATGTAGACGTAGATGTAGATATAGATATAGATATATGTATAGATATAGATATAGATATAGATATACATGTATATGTAGATGTAGATGTAGATGTAGATATAGATATAGATATAGATATAGATATAGATATAGATATAGATATAGATATAGCTATAGATATAGATTATAGATGTAGATGTAGATGTAGATATAGGTATAGATATAGATATTGGTATAGATATAGATATAGGTATAGATATAGATATAGATGTAGATATAGATGTAGATGTAGATGTAGGTGTAGATGTAGATATAGATATAGCGGTAGTTGTAGGTGTAGATATAGATGTAGAGGTAGATATAGATATAGACATAGATGTAGCTGTAGATATAGATATAAGGGGAAGGGAAGGAAGGAAATGTCGAGGCAGTGAGTATGACCAGCTGCCCTTGCTGTGCTGCCGGACAGAAGGTTTCATCACAAACTGTATTCGCCTGATGCAATGAAAGCCCATGTTATTTGGCATCCTCCCTCCTAGATTCAGTTTTTGTTTAAGCAATAAACCTCCATCTCATTCTTTATAAATACCTTGTTTTTTTGTTATTTTTCAGAATTAATTCAGAGGGGGTGGAAAAATAACATGGTCCCACTTAAATGAAAGTTGCAGCTCATGACAAAAGGAAGGGTGGTGGCGGCCTCAAGCCTGTACCATAGCTGCTGGTAGTTTGAATAACCAGCATTGACATGCTAAACCGTTCCTGTTGCCTCTGCTCATGAGCCCTTTATCTGAGTTCTTGAATATGTGAACAACAAAAAGACCTGATATAATGCACAGGCTTTGACAAAAACAGCAATGACAGAAAAATAGGTAGGTGAAATGGAACTAGACAAACTTTCTTGCTTGGAAGATTGCAAGCGCTAGAATAGCATGAATAGGTATATAAACAAACAGCACAACAAAACTGCAGCCAGGTATTAAGCTTCATTAAGCATAAACTTTCAGGCTTACCATTATTCAGATGTAAAACAAAATTCAGAAATAAGGCCAATGTATAAAAACAGGTTAAGAATGAATGAAATTAAAAAATGAACATCACACACATATACACAATACAGGCTAAATTAATTTAAAGGGCATTATATTATCTTTATTTATTAATGCTTTTTTAAATATAGAAAAATCTGTCTGTATGAGCTCCCTCACACTGACACAAAAATAATTTCACATTATTAGTATTTGATGTTTATATTAAGTGAAGCAACATGCACTCACAACTTCTGTTTATAACTATCCTACTCACTTTTTTCCCAGGTATGTGTCAGTTTAAACCCTGGAACAGATTATACTGTAAAACTGTCGCTCAAGCCAGACTTTTCTTGAGCTTTATTCCCTTTGATGAGAGCTAACAATAACTACGACTATTTGTAGTTTTCCTTTTCCCACCCTCTATAACTTATCATGCCTCTTACCAATCATCTTCTCTGATATACACACATCATTTCCAAATGCTGCTTCCTCAGAAATGTTTAGAGTATAATTTGATTTTCCATCACTGTTTTCACCTTGTCCATGCTCGCTTCTATAATTGTGACTTGTCATGCACAACTGAAAGGGTGGTGGAATAATTTAATTCCACATAGCTTGCCATGTCCCCGGCCCACTGACCATCACACAGTCATGGCTCTTGTCCACATTAGCCCTCTCCCTTCTATTAGTAAGACCCGGTATGCACTTCTTAAAGAAAGGTCCTCCAGCAGAAGCAGCGCATATCAATATTGTATGTGAGAAGAAATATTTCTGTAGGAAAACTTGTTCCTGTAATAGGTGCCCTAAAGCAAATAATTTAAAACATCAAGAATAAATGTCTGCTCTGTTGTGTTGAGCACAGGTACAGAGTCCTGCATGATTACTTCCAGAATGTTTAGACTTTTAATTATTTCCACATCCCCTATGAGCATTTATATCCCATCAATAAATTCAAATAATAATAATAATACAGCAATATAAATTGCAGTTCTGATTGGTAACCTTCTCAGGCTACAGAACTGCAAATCTACTGTTCTAAGCAATGTTTGTCTTTTATTTTAAATACATTTTAAGGGCAGAAGAAACTTGTTTAGCAGTTACCTGTGTGATAACTCACAGTTTGTGTCTTCTTCATTTTGAGCATGCCCACAATGATCACCTCCTGCAGATGTGGGGGCTGATACCTGCTACACTCCCTTCTCACCCAAAATTCTCCAGCCATCCCATTCCATTACATTTATAGGATCTTTTCTCCACTCAGAAGTGTACCTGTTTCCCACCTCTCTTAAAGACATACACATAGTCAAAACCATCCCCCAGTCACATTTCCTCACATCTAATACACTATCCATCCAGACCAACATCCTTCTTTTTTCCTCTCCTATCATCCCACTTCATTCCAAATGACTTTTCTACTTTTTATCTTACATGGCAACCAAACTTTATCCTCCCAGTGCTACCTTCAGTCTACTCCCTATTTTTAACAATTATTTTCCTATTGCCTCCACTTCTCCCCAGCCCCATCCTTCTACCTCCTCCAAGGTTTTAATATCCATTTTCTTTTTACACTTCACTTTCATTCCTGCCCCCCTCATCTCCTTCAGTTTACTCTTATTACTCCATATCTACAATGATACTATTTCACACAATTGCATTACTATCCTCTCACAACTGGTGCACTCCTTACATCACCTACATCTATACACCAGTTCTCCATACCCACCCTAAGCATCTCCCAAGCCCTACGCATCTCTAACTATTAATACCCCCAAGTCTCTTCTCTCCAGCTACTGTCTGCCTCTTTAAAATAGAGTATTATATCCATAACAATATAATCAACAATCCTTTTCCCAGACAGAAGATGAAATTCAAACACTCTTATACATGCTCCCTGCTGTCATTTCAATTGAAAATATGTGGCGACACCGATCTTAACCTTGGTCCTGCAACCACTCAAAAAATAGCAAGTCTCCCACATCACAAAATAGTCATCCTGCAAGACCATATGATCTCCACCTATATACAGTTAACCTTAGAAATATAAGAAACAAACTTGCTGATAGCACATCTGGGTAGCATATAGCCACAGAAACTTGGCTTAAACAAGAAAAAAAAAAAGATGAAAAAATCTTACTGTAGAGATATAACACCTTAAGACTGGACAGAACCCATAAAAGGGTGGTGGGTGGCTATTATCTACAAGAATACTATAAACCTGTCTAGGTCTAATTTAAAATCACCCCCATACTTAACTGCCAAAATAATTATATCATCCTTGCAAATTAATGTTCACAAAGGAATTTGCATTATAGGAGATTACTTCCCCCAAAAAATAACATAGTTATAACTGAAGAACTTATCCCTAGGTATCAAGCAATATTTCACTTGAGACAACAGTTTCAGGAGACCTGAACATTGACTGGCAAACTATTGATAGTTAACAGTCCTTCTGATGTTATTAATCTGTATGGTTTCACTCAGTTCATTCTATCTCCCACAGGGTAGAAGAAAACTTTGGTAGAACCTCTACCTTACACTGAATTCTCTATGATACCTTACACAAAATCTTCTCAGCAGTTGCCTTACCCAATACTTTTAGTGATCACTTATTCATCTTTGCAATAAGGCATCATAAATTTAATCAAAAACAGCATTGGTTCAACCTTGCTCATAACCTCTCCTCCTTTAGTAAGTAATTCTAAAATCAGTCAGTTGGTGAGATCTTCAGACCCTTCCTCTTGGTGAAGCTATAGCTCTTTTCAACTCAGTTTTCCTTAACATAATAAATGAACTAAGCCTAATAAGAACCAAAATAATTAAATCAGATCCAGCACCCAAGTCATATAAGAAAGAGAAATAGCTGAAAGACTGGAAACAAGTTAAACCGTAACTGTCCATTAATACTATAAATGTCTCAGAAGCTCCACTAAAAGATCCAATCAAAACTGCTAAAAATACTATATTAATATACAGACAGCAAATTATTACAACCCCAAGGTTTTGTGGACTGCAATCAACCAGCTGTTAAAACCCAGTACACCAATACAACCTGCCACTATTTCATCTAACCATACTGACAGCAGAGCTAGAAAATTCAATACCCACTTCATGCAAACAGTAACCTCTCTAATTAATCCCTTGGCACAGGCAGACACAAGTTCCTCTCCTTCCTTATTAGCCTCTAAAACACTTGCACTCATACCAGTCTTAATTTTTACAATAAAAAAAAAATAGTACTAACTTTAAAACCTACCAACTTTGCCCCTGATAACATACTATCTGAGTAATTAAAAAGTACTGCTCATGCCCTAGCTTTTCCTATCTCTATCCTAATCTACTGCTCCATCACTGAAAGCTATTTTCCAACTGTATGGAGAAGGTGCTTCATTTTTCATAAAGGTGGAAACTCAGATGAGTCTCGAACTTCAGGCCTATAGCCCTACTGTCTCCACTCTTAAAAATTCTGGAGGAATGTATCCACTCTCATCTTCTGAATGTTCTCATTTACAACTGTCTCCTTTCCCCTACATAGCATGGTTTCAGTCTTATTCATAGTACATTTACAGCTCTTCTTAGTTTTATGATATCTGTTAACCAATATCAAAACTCTTGGAATTTAGTACCACACTTTTCCCAAATTTAACCAAAGCTTTTGTCATGGAATCCTACCAGACATTGCTTCAAATACATGAATCTTCACTATCTTGGCTCTCCAGCTACCTCTCAAATAAGCAACAGGCAGTAAAATGGCAAAATGACATTTCATCCTTCCTTCCTTCCCATTACAGTGGATGTTCCTCAAGGATCCATTTTAGGTCACCGCTGTTCAATATGTTCATTGATGATCTCCACCTAGCTTCTAAACAAGCCAGCATCATACAGTGCATAGATGACTCAACAATCATCAATTCTGCTGAAAGCATGGATAAATTAAAACAACTCACCCAAGAGCCTCTCTACTTTAGAGGCCTGGCTGTCTGATACACAGATGTTCCTCACCTCAAGAAAACAAAACTGATCCTAGTTTAAAATCACTTTCTCTAACAACACTAGCATAGAAGTTGTAAGTCAAACTAGCTTTTAGGAGATACTATTGATGAAAGTTTAAAATTTGATTATCACATAAAACCAGCATTAAAAGAACACCCACCAAAAGCTAGGAACACTCTATAGTGTCATGCAGTACCTCACAGATAATGCTAGAAAAAGTATTGCTCAATCTCTTCTCATCCCTACTCTACTTTACGGTGCTCCCATCATGATTACCTACAAACCACTCAGCTCTCATTCATGGGACAGTGTTATAATAAGGTGGCAAAATTTGCTACCAATCATCATTATAGGACAAATCACTGCCTGACTCTAAAGAAACATCAGTGGTTAGAGCTAAGGCATTACCTTACACTTTGTCAACTAGTCACTTCTCACAAACTCATCCCTTATCCAAGCAAATGCCCTACTTTAAAAAATATTCTCCAACTTTGTCACTCAAGTACACAGCTGTGATCCACTAACAAAATGTTATCAGCTGTTACAAAAGCTAACAACTCAACAGGTGACTCTTTGTACTCCTCTTTTCTGGACAAAATGTGGAACTTGTACAAACAAGACAATACCAGAAAGATACCTGTCTCTGTATATACACAATTCCTGGATGATAAATACCTGCCTCTTACTTTCTCCTATTCTTTCCATGCACTATACCCCCCATTATTGATACTAAATCTCATCTCCTGTACCTCTCCCTCTTCTTCCTTTGACCTATCCTAAATGATTTTTTCTCACCTCTTAATACTAATCCTCCATTTTCCTCCTTTTTTCTCCCAGTATCAGATTCATAGGTTCATAGACATGTGCCATGCTAATGACCACAAGGTCCCTTTTAAGCTTACTATAACTGTGTGACAAACTCAAAAAATATAAAGAATCAATCCAGGCCACCAGTAAAAACGTAGAAACTTTATATAATTCCAGTAAAATATGCAGATGAGCGCTTTCGTCTCCTACAAGACTTCATCAGATTCTGGCAGACAGGTTCAGTGCAAATTTCTCCCCTCCCTCATCCCTTTTAAGCTTAGCCATGCATCCCACATTTTCTGACTAGTTCTGGTACCCTTGATAAGTGTAAGCAGGGTCTTGGGAGATTAAACATTTACAAGAAGGGGCCTAGGAAATGAACCATTTACAGGCTGCCTGTGTTCATTAGAGACATAGATGCCAAACAAAGGATGAATTTCCTGTTCCCAATCCAACTGTCCAAGTTACACTTGAATTGGGTTAGTGAGGAATTCTGCTTCACAAGTATGGGGATCCTGTTCCAGAGATGGGGTAGTCTCTGGCATTCATACTTGTCTCTCCACCAGGTCCTATTTGTATCACAGGCAAGTTTTAAGTCTTTAAAAGTAGTAATTCTGGTGGTATTTGTTTTATGGATAATCAGATTGTTTGTCAGGATGAGGTCTAATAATGCCTTGTATACCAATAATAAATCTCCTCTCAACAGCCTATAGGAGATAGAATACAGGGGTAAGGCTTTGAGGTAGTTTGCACAGGACACGGTACTTGCACCCTGTATTCTTTTAGTAAGGAACCTTTGTGGATGTTCCAATTTTTGTATGTGCCTGGTTATGTTAATATCAAAGGGGGCATTATACTCAATGATAGGTCTGATGAATGCTGAATACAGGGAACAATGATCTCCTTGAACATAGATGCGATACCTTTGTTTATAAGTTGCACAACATAGAATGATTTCCTCACTACTGCAGATACATGATGGTCGAAAATGTTCATATCCAAATATGTTTCATAGCTCTTTACATTATGCTATTGATTAATGATTCTCTATTTAAATTTGCAAATTTGTTGATTGTTTGCATGTATTTACTATATTCCTTATGTAATGTTGTAATGTTTCCTGAGTTTTTCTGTCTGGGCCTCCACTAAAATGGAGCATCTTTCTACCCAGCTGGACTGTCCTTGTAAATAAAAATTTACCATCAAATGTGTAAATGACACAACATAATCCATTCAAATCATCAACTTCGAAAAAACACTGCCTGCATATTAAGTAGGGCAGAATGTTGAAGTGCATTTAGCAACAAAATCGTATTTGCACTTTCAACATTTGGTTTTGCAGTTCATTACAGCAAATCACGTGACTTAATGTTTTTGCAGGGGGCAAGTCCCTGCACCCCCTGCAAATTATTTATTCCAACTCCGAGATCTAACTACAGTGGGGAAAAGGGTAAATCCCTGGTCTGCACTGTACCGTGATCTCTAATCGAAACATTGACCACAGATGTACAAATGCACAGTGGCATTCTCTGCACAGACACTCGCAATATGGATGGTCGGCAATATGGGAAACGGCCAAATGAATTTCGACATTCCCATTTTCGCCAAACTTCCACTCTACATTTTCATGATAAACTGTAAATAAATGCAGTAAACAAATTTACTGTTTTATTTTTTTCAGAACTTCACTCCTTACATTCAGCACTAATACTTTTAATATGTTATCTTCTTCCACAGCTGTTTCCTTTTTGTCCTTAAATACATGTTTTTTTTTTTCCTTTCTTTCTATAACTGATCAACTTCCCCATCCTTTTCATGTCATTTATTTACATTTATTTTCTACCATCGCCTATTCCTTTTTTAAACTTCACATGTCCCTGTTATAAATTTTTCAAATTTTGTTTCTATAACTGCCTGTCTTTTCATTTCATGTTTCTGTTTGTTTTGTTTCTTATTCTGCTTTTCTTATTTATGTTTCACTGTCTATTAAATTCCTTCTTTAACCATTGTTCCTTCCTGCATTCTCACCCTCCTCAGGATTCCTAATGTGTCATCTCAGCATAACTCACTATTATCATAACTCAGCAAAATGATGTTTGATGGGGCATTTCCACTCCAGGACCTTAAGATGTATGAGAAGTTTGTATATATAACTTAAGGGGTGTGGGGCATAGCCCTTCAAAACATCCAGAGTAGAATTTTTCAGAGGAACAAAATGCTGTATCTAAATGATGGCTTGTGACTGCAATTATTTGTGACACACACACACACACACACACACACACACACTGTTTTCTGCAATCTCTTTTCCTAATATACTAAATTCTTTGATATTCTACCTAGCCTTCTAAATTTCCAAGTGTTCTACATGAAAGGTATCCCCTTACACAGGTCACATTGGTAGCACACAGTCAGTATGTCTTATCCCTAACAACCTAATTTAAAAAGTATTATAGGTTCATAGGTATGTACTAACCTAATGACCACCAGGGCTTTATAACTTTATAAGCCTAGCTGCACAACCCAACCCAATTGTGCACACATGTAACATAGGCATCTGTTTGGAGGGGTGTGTTAGTTAGGAGGTTGCTAAAGGTTTGGTGTGTGTGTGTGTGTGTGTGTGTGTGTGTGTGTGTGTGTGTGTGTGTGTGTGTGTGTGTGTGTGTGTGTGTGTTGGGGAGCTGTTAGTTAGGGAATATTTCCTGTCAACCTCTGTCTATCTACCAGAGACATGGGAACTAGAATATAGGTGAATTTTCGATTCCCTCCAGTAGTCAAGGTTACATTTGAATACGGGTAAGGATGGATTCTGCTTCACATGGATGGGAAACCTATTGCAGACCATGGAGATTAAAACAAAAAAAAATGAACAACTGAAAGTAGATGTAGCACAATATACAAAGTAATTAATAAATATTAACTTGTATTCTTTTTGCTACCTTAAGGGGTGCTATATGAATTAATCATTTTTCTGATAACAGGTATTACAAATTATGGCAGCATTTAATGTCTGCGAAAGTTGAAGGGTGCATTTATTTGGATACACACATATAACACATCCTAATGCACTTCTTTTGACATGGACTAGGTTGGGGACAGAGGTATTTACTGAGATACTGAGCAATGCAGCTTCCTAAGAGCATGGAATCTGGCCACATACACAACAAGTACAAAATGTAGAGACTACCTTATCAGTGACACCTGTATAGTAACTCTATTAATGTACTATTTATGGAACCCTTTGGTACATTCCACCAATTTATCTCCACCCACTTTTGAGCACTTATTTACTTATTTATTTATTTTTGTGATTCGGGATACAATGCATCATGAACATTGTGCAATGTACAGTACAGTTCACTGTAGATTTATTTTCCTTTATAGTTGCTTTTGCAGAAAAGCTCTGACTTTGTCAAATTTCATGGCATATCTCATTCGTGACAATCATTTTTATAATCTGAAGTTCTGAAAAACTGCTGACTAGTCACATCATACAAACAAAATATGTGCAGCGTTGGCTGAGGTGTGTTGGGTCTTTTTATAACTGCTGATTTGTCTGTACATGCAACAGTGGTGGCTATGGTCTGTGGGATGAACTGTGTTACTGCCATTGCAGATGTGAAAACAATACCATGTGCTCTGGTTAGGTTTTTAATTTAAGCCCATCTGTCTTCCTGTTGTAAAAGATTGAAGACCCAACCACATCTGCTTTTAGCACAGTAATATATTTCTAAAAATGGGATTCTAGAAAAAACATGATGTGGTTTTTGTGTAAACAAACTGAATCTTAGGTGGCCATCCTGTCAGAAGTGCTTTGGAAAGGTTCATTAATGCACTTCAAAGGATTCAGACTGGTGTGTTATTTTTCTATCTGATTACATATACCACCTGTTTTAGTCTCAGTGAGTCAGGGACATCCCCAATACTCTTTATAATTCTAGTTTCTTTGAAGCAGTTACTGTGAAACTGTTTTGTTATTAGTGCATTGAGCCTGCTTGTCACAGGTACAGTACTCTTCACTCTTTCAAGTGTTTGAACACCTGACTCACATTATTATACCATGGCATATATACATGTTACTACTTAACAGTGAGTGTTGGCACAAAGCAAAAGACTGTATAGCATCATTTTCTGTTCACAGGAAAACACTGCCATATAATTTAAGCATTTGTTAGAGCCCAAACTCCACTCAGGTCATTATATTCTAGCAAATCATTTTAATTTATTTATTTATGCTTTGTTGACCAGGTTAGTCTCACTAGTCAGTGACCTTTTTTAGGGGAGATCTAAGGTGGTAATTATATGAACTAAGGTAAATTTGGCCAGGGCCCCCATGGAACTTCTACTACATTCTTTGATAAGTGCTGTGCAATTTCTTTCATGCACCTGGGCCACCCTTATGCTGCAATACAGTATCAGTATTGAAAAATTAATACAAGTACCTGGTATGAGAATAGAACCCACAGTTTTCTGATCTTCCATCACAGAAGATGACTGTGCTACCTATTAAGCTAATGATCATTAATCAAATTGTTGGCAATATTGGGTACCTTCTGAAATTCTAAGGGCTGACACTTTGATCCTTGGTTTAGTAGAACTGCAAGTGTGAATCTGTACTATTATATACTAAGTCATAAGCTGGGGTACCTCAGAGTATTCCACATAATCCAAGGTACAGAACACAATATATACATATATGTCGATATCTATATAAATAAGCTTGCTATCCAAATGTGGAAAATCAAAACGATTTTTCACCTTTTGATTGAATCGGTTTTCCGAATTTGGTAATACAGAATTACCAAAATGTCAGAAATGGTAAACACAGAACCGACATTCAAATACCAGAAGTTCCAATGTCAAACTTCTGTGTTACCAGTAATGTTTTTGCAGGTGAGTAAGCCCCCCTACACTCCCCCATGTGAGGGACTGTGCACCCCACACCCCCTACATATTACATATTCGAACTCCGAGATCCCACTACAGTGAGGAAATGTGTATTTCACAATCCCCACTGTAGTGTGATCTGTTATCAGGAACATCAATCCCACATTAGTGAATGCATACAACCATTCATTAATGAAGGTTCAAACATTTCCAGATTGGCATTACTGAAACTGGAAAAGATGCATTCGACCATCCCAGTTTCACATAAGTGCTGTTCTACATTTTGATAGTAAACCATATACATATATAGATAGATGTATGTAAAATGGTGTTTGGGGCATAATCCTACTCTCCATTTTAAGGGGAAGAAGCAGCCTACAAAAACACATAAAATATTTAATGGCAAGCTTCTAAATTTTAAATGTGTTATTTGAATCACAATTTAATTTCTGGAGTGCTGATACTCTCAGGATCAAGTCTCCCACTTTTGAATGGGAACCAGAATTATGTGTATTATTTGGAAAAACAAAACTGATTTTATAGTTTGAACTCATTTTGTTTTAAACTGTATATCATGATATCTGTATGCTGCCTAGCCTTTAGCTGGAGTTGCATTTTCTTTCTTTCTTTCTCCAGTTACCGTGATAATCCAATACACGGCTATGAGGAGCAAAACCCCAATCCAGTATTTCAGCATCCAGTCAGTGCAAGGCAGAGAAACTTAGTCTAAATAACACAAACACACGTGCGTGCGCAAACACACACACACACACACACACACACACACACACACACACACACACACACACACACACACACACACACACACACACACACACACACACACACACACACACTGGCAAACAAACTCACACACACACGAACACACACACACACACACACACACACACACACACACACACACACACACACACACACACACACACACACACACTGGCAAACACATGCATACACACATACGTAAACACATTCGCGCACACACACACACACACACACACACACACACACACACACACACACACACACACACACACACACACACATCACTCACACCTATGGGCGATGTGCAGGATCACCAATTCACCTATGACATGTCTTCGAGAATAAGGAGGAAAAGAAGTGAAGCACCTATCAAAAGCCATGCAAATAAAGGACATGAAACTCTATACAGAAGACACCCCAGCCATGAATGAGAGCAGAGTCAAGCTCCTCGGGACAGAAATGCGAACAGTGCGCTGCTGTGTTCACCTACCTTAGAATTCTTAAATGCTGATAACTTGTTCAGTAGCCATTGATAAAGGCAGATGGATGTACAAATATTTAACATGTAGTCTGATGTTGTCATTTTCATTCATTCCTCAACTGATGGGGCTCGGATCGAGCCTCAGATCCGAGTCAGCTGCTTTTTCCAGATTCTCAGATCAGACTTTAGAGCTCCTCCCTTTATCCATAATGCCTTACTAATCTAACATACCTCAGAACTCATTTGCCATCATATCACTCAGATGTGGATCCTTCTCTCTTGAGTAATAACGATCACTCTACTCTTCAACCAGGGCTGTGAGTTTTTGTCTAATTTTTATCGCAGTTCTATTATCTTCAGAATTCCCTCACCTGTCCTTCCTTTCCTTCTAGTGTTTTTTGAGTTCTGCCCATCAGGCAATACCTCTTTTTCGTACCTAATTCTTGGTATTCCCTTAAGTACCGTTGTTAGTACCTTTACCTTTCTTTCCTTCCCTATTTTATACCCTTAGAGGGTATTTCTTTGCACCATTGCTGATGCTTTCTTTTCTACTAACGAAAAAAAAACGTTTTCAACTTTTCTGTGTTTGGTTAAGATCAAATATAGTATATTTTCTTTACAATAACAGATAAGCCACCTGAGTTCAAGAAATGCATTTCCTGTGGGCACAAGATTCCTACTCTGATGTGCACAGGGAATGCATCTACTGCTTGGTTGCTGCCCATTCGGATACCAATTGCACTGTCTGTGCAGGTTTCAACTCCAGAGCTATAAGTGACAGAAGAAATAAGTTGGTTTTGAAGGGCCTTCTTTCTGCTTCTTCTTTTTCTTCTTCTTTTACAACTGGAGCTCAAACCTCTTCAAGAGATCCAAGAAAATGAAGCCTGAATTGGTTCCTAAAGATAAGGACACCAGAAAAAGGTCTTCGTACCACTCACCTACTTCAGCTCCAACCACAGCGCCCCTATCAAAGATTTCAAAAAAGTTAGATTCGAATCCTTTGGATCCTACATCCTCAAAACCTGAGTCACCTTGGATCTAGCCACCCCGATACTCACCAGAGCCAACATCTATTTGACTTCCTTCTCCTTTTCTCCAGGAAACTATAGGGAAGCATTCCAGGCCACCATCTACCAGCTCCTCACTTAGGTCCTCCTCCAGGAGCTTGTCGGAAGCATAGGTGGATAGGATGATAAGGAAGTTCCTAAGAGCTCAGGTCCAGATGGGGGTAATTCTGTCTCCATCTCCCATCAGACCTGTGAGCCTGCCTACCATCAACTCTCAGTTCATATCTCCTTCTCTGATCCATCCCATGGTTTCAGAGCCCTTGATCTGAGATCCTTGGGGGTGTCCTCATCGTATCTAAAAACAGGTCATTCTTCAACTCTAATCACTTCCCTGAGCCATCTATCTCTGATCCTTTCAGAGCAGGGGGAGTCTTGGAGGTGAAGAGTTGGCACAGGCTTTGGGGGGTTGGGATTGACTCCAAAGTTATCAGAGCCATCCTTGCTTCTCAATGCTTTGGTGCTGGACAACTTGAATACATGCTCATGAAGGGGGCCTGTGGGGAATCAGGAGTCAGTAGCACAGTGGACTTTGGCTCCAGTGCCACCAGCTTCTGTTTTGCCTAGGCCCTCTGCCTTTAACTCATTACATCCGAGTGATGCCTCCAGGTGCATCTGCAGTTAACTCCCACTGACGCCTATAGGCATCATATATTGCTTGTTCATAGGTGCATCAATATTTCCAAAACCATGCTATGTACAAGGATTTAAAAGATTTCATCTTAAAGCTTACAAAATGGCAAACTCAACTGCATCAATATTTGACCTCTGTCTAACGTAAATAGATATTAACTGCTGTTTTTATGATATTGATTTATACAGATATAATTTTCACATTTTTCTAAATATCTTAACAACCAAGTAACACAGACAAAACTCTTTAGCCTCATATGAAACCTCTCGGCTAGATGAATGAAATGGTGCTGACAGTATGTGTGTAACTTGAGTGGTTACTAAGATATTGTAAGTTGTTTACAAAATATTACAAATGTAATAGTTACTGTGTTTACTGTAACTTATAAAATTCAGTTTAAGACCCAGAACCTAAAGAGTACTACTACTATAAAAATAGTTTGTGCTGAATGGTTTGCCATTTATACTTCTTTCTTAGCCCCTGTTGTTCCAGAGATATGAACATTTGTTTGAAATGTGAGGACATAATTTGATTCTGTCGAAAGATTTAGGCTCCACCCACGGGAAGTTACAATACAAACTTCCTGAGCTTCATTGGAGTGAATGAATTAAGATAGTCGATATGATCTTCTTTTTGTCTAAAGAGAGGACATCCTCGTCTTCCTTGGATCCCATTTCTTTACCACTGTTGAGTCTTAGTTTAAGCCTCTCACTTCTATTCCACTGGGACATCCAACAGTCAAATCTCTAGTAAGTACCTCAGGACTCCCCTGACACTTCTGCTACCTCACCACACCACCCCACAAATGAGGTACTTCTGAAAAAAACATGCAAAAGGAGACACTTAGATTCCCCTCAGGAAACTCTCCCCGAGGACACTGACTTCGACAAAGGGAAAGTTTCCCCCAGATCTGCACCTCAGGATGTTTTCTTTGGATAAATACTAGAACTTCTAAAATAGAAATGTGATTGGTCTTCCAACACTCCTTCCTAGGAGGAGTTGTTTTTCCTGGAGGGATTTGAGTTTGACCTATCTACTTCTTGAGTGACACTCCCAGCTGATGAACTAATAGACCTTGTATCACACCATTCATGGAAGGAGACAGATACTGTGGGAGCCTATCAGCTGGTGACCAGATAGAATTTTAGCCACCCCAAAGGACAGAACACACTGGAACAAGTGAGTCCCAGTAGATGCCATGTTTGTGGCAGCAGCCACTAAGAAAGGCCTCATAGAACAAAGCTCATCTGTACATCCCCTTAACAGGGAGTCTAGGGCTTTGGACAGATTTGATGTGTGTTTATGCTTCAGTGACCTTTGCCCTATGGTCATTGAATTATTTAGCCCACTTCACAAGCTTGCAAGGAGATTTGACTAAAGAGATCACAAAGTCTCTTTTTGGATCCATGGCTGTAGGAGATCAGAAGAAGATATCTTCACAACTGGCAACCATCCAGTCTATATCTCCCATGTCCATGAGGTTGCTGTTCCATGCTTCAGAAGTTACCTCATGGGCAGCAAGTGATTCTGGAGAGCCCTTCAAGTCTTTATTCATCAGTGTTCCTTTGGATGGATATTCTTTGTTTGGCACAAAGGTGAAGGAAATGCTCTTCAGAAGTGAGCAAGATGAGAAAATCTTGTCTGACAATGGGATCAGTTTTTTACTACTCAGAGACCCTTTTCCTGGAATCAATGAGGAGGCAGGAAAATGTGGTTTCACAAGTTGCATGGTCCTTTCCAAGACTCATAAGGAGATGGTTCTGCCAGTACAGAGGGGGAACTGTAATGGAAGATACCTCCCCCACGGAAGAGTTGGCTCACAGAATCAGGGTGTTTGGGATTCCTTCAGATACAAACCCTACTGGTGCTCCTGAAAGGTGGCCCAGCTGCTGTTCCATGAAAGTAGATGGAGACACCTGTCTCTGAACCATGAGACCTGGGCATCCATCAGAAAAGATTCTTGAGTGCAGAAAATTATATCAAGGGTTACTTTATACTATTTTCCCAAATTCCCCCTTTAGTAATGAAAAGAATCCTTATAGCTCAACCCAGAGGAGGCGGCAGTCTTGGAAATATTAAAGCTGCTAGAAAAAGAGTCATCCAGAAGGTCACCTCTGACCAGATAGGATCTGGAACCTACTCAAGATTCTTTTTAGTGCCAAAGAAGACAGTGCACTTGAGACCCATTCTGGATCTCAGCAATCTAAATCAATATATGAAGTATTTATGGTTCTGGATGGTCATGCTTCAGTCCATTTTACCCCTGCTATGAAAGGATGATCGGATATGCTCAACAGATCTTCAGGAATGCATACTATCACTTCAAAATGAACAGGTGCTACTGAAGATACATGTGCTTTTGGCTGAGAGACAGTTATTAGTAATTCAGAACCTCACCCTTTGGCCTCACCACAGCCACCAGGGTGTTCACCAAATGCGCGGCAGTGGTAGCAGCTCATCTGAGACTGCTGGAATTCAGAGTGTTTCCATACCTAGATGACAGGATCCTGACTGCCTGAATCAGGCAGATACTTTTACAAGCAAGAGACTACTTGCTCCAATTGTCCCCATCATTTAGGCATCACAGTCAACTACAGCAAGTATCCCCTAGAACCCACACAGAATCTGGAGTTTACAGGTGCTTGTCTAGACACTGTCAATCAGATAGCATCCCTAAAATACAAACACTTAGCTCCCAGGTCATGAAATTAATCTTGCATTCTTCACCTCCGGCACTTCTGGTCTTGCATGCCTTAGGGTCCATGGCAGCAGAAATCATTCTGATTCCTTTACCAGAGTTCATATGGTAATTGTACAATGGACTCTGTTGGTCCAGTGGTCTATTTCTAAGCAGCCCATGTTCACCTCAGTCATGATCACTTAAACTTGCAAAAAATATCTTCTGTGGGTGGATTTGCTCGAATTAATTTTCTCTAGGCTGTCCTTTCATTCTCCCACTACCGATGGCCACAGTGATCATGGACCTCCTAACTGGGGTGAGATGCCATTATTTGAGAAGGACAGTCCCAGGTACATCGTCCCCAGAAGAGGTCAATGCACAAATAAATGCCATAGAAATAAAGGCAGTTCTCCTCGCATTGCAAGCCTTTCAGGACACTCTTCCGTCCAGGATGATTACAATCCAAACGGACAACATGTCTTAGTCTGGTATATCAACAAATTGGGAAAAACAGATCTTATCCACTATATCAAAAAGCAATGAGAGTATGACAAAGGGCAATTCCTTCTGGCCACTTTCTCACAGCAACACACATACTGGCAAAAACCAACATGCTTGGAGACAGACTAAGCAGGTCCATTTTAATGCCTCATGAGTGTTCACTCAATGTAAAAGCATCAGAAAGACTTTGCCACCGATGAGGTTGCATCGGTGGAGATGCTGCAACCTTTTTACTTATTCCCTCAACAAGTGCAGCAGGTTCTTCACCTTAGCCCTCCCTCTGGGGGAGTCACTGAGAGATGTTATGGTTCATACTGGTTGAAGAGCAGTTATCATCATTGCACCTTTTTGGTGTCATCAGATTTGGTTTCCGTTCCTGTGGAATCATCTTTTGTATCCACACTAGATACTGGACTCCAGTCCAGACCTTCTGTCTCATCCAACAGTGATGACTCATCCAGACATAACAGGCCACAAGTTAACCGCATGGTTTCTGCAGTTCCACTGATGACTAGACAGCCCAGGCTTTCCTCCCCAGTCTGGCATATTGTGTTGTCCTCTCAAAAGGCTTCTACTAGAAAAATTTACAAAAGTAAATGGGAGAGATTTTCAGTTTGGGCTTCTAAGAGTGATTTGGACCATTTTTTCTACCCCCGTACCATCTGTTCTTGAATTTTTAGCTACAAGTTTTCATGAGTCTGTCTGTGACTATGTTTTTCTAACCAATATCTACTGTTATAACTGTATTACCTGCAGCTCAGGTATACAAGGATTTACTTAAATTGATCTTGGAAATTGTTTCTTTTTCCTTGAGATAGCCGCTCAGCCACAGGTGTACTGAATCCCTTCCCCCATTTCCCTCCTTTCCCCTTAATCTGACATGCCTACCCTCCCATAATGTCTTGATCCATATAAAATGCTCTGTCTTTGGTGCCTTTCTTTTCATTCTTTCATCCTACTGACCTCAACCTGTCCTAAGTACCGCAGTTCTGGTGATGCAGGTCCGTAGTCCATTGCATAGATTATGTAAGTGTATACTAAACATTGTCATTGCTGCTACAGTAACGTTTTTAAATGTAATTTAGTGTCTGTGCTTAGACTTTTCACTGCATTTTTCTCTCAGTACCCGAAAAGGTGCGTTTTTGTTAACTTATCTGTACCATCCTGTTTTCCACTACAGTTAGGAATGTCTGCAGTGTTGTATCATAGTGGCAAGCCACTGCTTGTATTTGTGAGGTCTACATATACCAGTGCTAGCTGTTGATACTTTCATACAGATGTTACTAATGCCAATTATATTGTGAGCTATTTTCTCAGAGCTACTAGTGTAGTTCTCTGCATGGCTGTGCTAGTCACAAAAGATAGTTTTACTACCGTAGGTTACTATACTGTATCATTATCCTAATTTAATGCACACTGCTAGTTATGAGCATTGTTACTCATCCTAATCAGCAGTATCAGAAATGCTGCATATTCATGGTGGTGAACCATCATTTTGACATTATCTTTTCTGTACATGAACAAACAGTACATCTCAAATGTTTTAAAGGCTTTAATTAGCATCTTTCTCAGCACAGACCTAACAAACTAGTTTATTTAGTTGGCATACCATCAGAATTTGCTTAACTTCATCTTAGTTCCTGAATAATATAGTAGTTTTGAGCATTACTGTCTGGTATTTATTTATCATTTTAACGGCTTTGCTTAGCATCTTGCTCAGCAGAGACCAAACAAACTGATTTATGTAGATTGCATACCATAGTGACTTGCTTGGCAGAGACCTAACAAACTGGTTTATGTAGCTTGCATACCACTACAGTGTGTTTAACATCAGCCTAGTTTCTGAATTATATAGTAGTCTCAAGCATTGCTTTCTTATATTTTATCATTGATACTGGTGTCTGTGTTTTGTAAATTTCCACAATACGCTTTGTAAGAACACATGTTGTATTGAATTGCCATCCAACTACTGGAAAGTAGTAAACTGTGTTAACTTATCTTCCCCCCTTTTTATTTAACCTGTCTCACTGCCCATCTCTTTCTACCCATTTTTTCTAATATCTTATTCCCTTGCTATTGTCCTTTCCAAATAAATATTTACTATCTACTCTATAGTCCCTACCTTACAACTAATTATACCTACTTTCTCTTTATAAGCCCAAATAACCCATACAGCTTGTCCTTTTAATATCACCACTCAGCAAGAACTACTATCAGGAACCCAAAAATCCCTTCTTAACCAGTCAAGCAAGTTAATGTACGTTAAACCTGATTTACTGTTCGACTTTTGTACAACATTTCAGGTAATCACAGCCTGTTGCATACCACCAGAACTTGCTACTGTTTTTCCTTCTCTTTTCACTATTCAATAACCTATCCCTCCATCTTACGCCCATTTCACTGCATAAGGCTTTCTGTGACCACTGCAATGCCATTCTAAACTTGGTTGCTGTGAATAGTAGCCTACTACTCATTTAATTTACCCTTCAAAGTACTACTGTTTTCTTTCCTTCATACCTCTACCAATAAATTGCTCCTAGTTTCTGCTCTGAACTTTTTCTCCCAAACTGCCTACTCTGCCATCCCAAACACCTTTACAGATCTATCTTTCTACCAGTGTCTCTGTCCTCCTGCTACCCATTTCTCCCTGTCCTGTGTGTGACTATGTTTTTCTAATGGATATCTACTGTTATAACTGTATTATCTTTAGCTCAGGTATACAAGGACTTACTTAAATTGACCTTGGAGATTGTTTCTTTAGTTTTGCAATAGCAGCTCAGCCACAGGTGTAGCCCCACTCCGTCCACCCTCCCTGCACTTGGTCTCACTCTGCTCCCCTACCCTACCCTCATTCTCAGCCACCCCCATTTCAATTACATTTATACCGGTCCATGCCCCACCCCTAGCTCCTCCCTACCCGCCCTTCACCCAATCCAAACCTTTTCACTCTTAAAGTACAATGTTTATATCTTCTCCTACCTAATTCAAATTACTACATCACAGGATAACTTACTGCATAATCAACCCCTCCCATATAAACTGATATCACATCTTACTGTTACAAAATGCTACAACATAACCGTTATAGTCTTCTGCCAATTCTTACATTATTGATACTAACACTACTTACACATAGCACATCCTTAACATTGTCACATATAAATCCAGTTTTCATATCACCTATCTACTCTAACCACCACAACCAGCAGTCAAGCAGCTTCTCCAACACATCACCTAGCCTCATCAACACAATCATATTCTACTTTCTAAAGAGCCATATTCTCAATATCTCCCCAAAACCTAACCTAAAGATGCATCTGGCCTCATCTGTAAATAAAACACACTATCTAACCACTACAACTACTCCTCTTATCTTAACAACCTAAAGAACTGTGGAGACATCCACCCAAACCCAGGATCCATTCAAAACACTACCTCACTGCATACACCATCCACATAACACATGATGCAAGTCACCCTAAATATACATAGTATCTGTAATAAAATAACATAATTCCACACATAGCTATCACAATATTCCCCAGACTTAATAGCTCTTACCGAAACTTGGTTAAAATCCCATATCAAAGACATTGAACTCCTCCCACCAGGCTATAGCATACTAAGAAATGATAGACTCAATAAGAAAGCAGGAGGTGCAGCCTTAATCTGTCCCAGTACATATACAGTCTTATGATTGTCCAAACCTACTCCTATTTTTGGAAATGCTGAAATACTCATAGCAATAGTGAAATTAAACAGTAGTAAACAACTCTGTATTATAACAATATATATCCCCTAGGGCAAAACATCCCTATTCTCGAAGACATTATCTCATGGGTATCCAAAAACATTTACAATGAAACAGTAATCTTGGGAGATGTCAATATCAACTGGCTAAACCTATCTACTGACTCACCAGCAAATAGTATTCAACTTCATGGCTTTGCACAATTGGTTACCTCCCCTACTAGACTCCAAAATAAAAACAACTTAACCTCAGCCTTATATTTGATCCTTGTCTTAGACCCTCTCAAATACTCAAACACTAACACACTTCCCAATACTTTAAGCAACCATCTACCAGCCTATACTTATTGAACCACCACCCAAAAGCCTAAAACCCACAACTATAAAATATCTAAAAAAAACCTAACAAAGTTCAATCAAACCCAGTTTTATAAGATACTAAAATCACTAAATTGGTGCCCATTAAAAACTCTACCTCTAGATGATGCTGTTAGCTATTTCAACAAAATGTTCCTTGATACCCGTTACAGTCTGGCCCCTCCTAGAACAAAAGGAACTAAGTCCAATCATACACCTTGGCTAACCAAAACAACAAAACAAATATAAAAAAAACTGAGACAGAGCTTGGAAAACTTGGCTTAAAAATAAAAAATGAATCCCGCCTGTACAATTACAGGCAAGTACAAAATAAAGGTAAAAAAATTAGTGAATGTAGATTAAAAAAAATACT
Organism: Protopterus annectens; assembly: GCF_019279795.1. Taxonomy (NCBI): domain Eukaryota; kingdom Metazoa; phylum Chordata; order Ceratodontiformes; family Protopteridae; genus Protopterus; species Protopterus annectens. The sequence goes on along the minus strand of NC_056744.1, from coordinate 212,163,908 downwards.
TTTCCCAGCAGTTTGTTAACCATAAACACATCCCAAAAACTTTCTGGAAAACCATCTCTTCACTCTTGAAGCCTGAGTCCATACAAAACCCTTCCCCAAACCCAGACAAGACTCCAACCAAAATAGCTAGCATGTTTAATATCCATTTCATCGATAGTATAGCAACATTAGTCTTAGACTTCATCTCTAACACTAATTTCAACAATCTCAGAAATTCCCCTCTCCCTCTCAAACAACCAATACAGTAAATAACACCTCATCTGCCCACTACCAAGATGCCATAATTCCTCATTTCTCTTTACAACCTGTTCCTACATCATCAATCCATAAACTCCTCCTTAAGCTTAAGCCTTGCTCATCCTCCTCTGATAAATCTGCAATCAGAATACTTAAACTTGCCACCAACTCTATTGCATACCCAGTTAGCATACTTATAAATCGATCCATTTTGGAATTGCATGTGTTTGGAATTCAACTCTGTGGAAATAGTCAATCATAACCCGTCTACATAAAGGAGGTAAATCAAATGAGGTTACAAACTATAGACCCATCTCTATTCTTTCTCCTCTATCCAAACTACTACAAAGATGCATACATATACAACTGCTAAACCACCTTACCCATAACAACTTCCTCACACCCATCCAACATGGTTTTAGGCCTGGGCACAGTACAACTACAGCTATCATCTCTTTCACAGATATAGTCAACAAAGCTAGGGACTCCAACTTATACACATCTGTATTACTACTAGATTTCTCAAAGGCATTTGGCAAGTCTCACATAACAAACTACTTCAGAGACTATCAGAAATAGGATGCATATGATTGTTTCAAGAACTACAAATCTTACACATAAAAACTATCATTGTTGAAACTTAAAAAACTTCTAGATAAAATGTAAAACATATATGAAATTGTATCTACTATGGACTTTGTATATAGTTTTTCTTTGTTTCACTTTGTTTATTTTGTTTGATTGTTACTATGGTTGTTTATACAATATCCTTATTGTTTTGCTGATGGTATATACCATTACAAAAAATTTAATAAAAAGTTATTAATAAAAAAAAAAGAAATAGGATGTATATCATCCACCAAACAATGGTTTAGCAGCTACTTATCCAATAGACAACAATGCGTAAAATGGCAGGATTCCCTATCTCAATGCCAAACAAACAAAACCGGTGGGGTCCATTCTAGGACCCCTTCTCTTCAACATAAACAACTTACATATAGCTTCCCATCACAGCACACTAATTCAATATCCTGATGCTTCAACTATCATATCCTCCTCTAGCAACATGACTGACCTGCTGCAAAAAACACAGGCAACATGACTGACCTGCTGCAAAAAACACAGACAGCATTCACTGCAGTAGAATCATGGCTAAACAATGTACAATTATTACTAAACCCTAATAAAACTAAGCTTCTACTTTTTTCAAGCAAAAAGTAATTTGTCTGATTTCAAAATCTACTAGAGTAACAAAGCTTGAAATTGAAATAGTAACAAGTGCTAAAGATTTGGGTATCACTATAGACAAGAAACTCACATCTGATCAACATATACTGAATGCCATTAAAAAAAACTCATGTCATAATAGGAACATTATGCAGACATAAGATGTACATGAACCCAGACACCAAAAAAGTACTTGCTAATATCTACCTGATCCTCTCTTTATTCTATGGTGCTCTCATCTTTACAAATTTGCACACCTCTCTCAAAACAAAACTTCAGTCCTGTTATTATAAAATTGTTAAATTTGTCAACAACTTACCATATCACACTCACCACTGTTACTCACTAAAGGAACTCATCTGGCTAGAATTCCCCCATTATCTAGACTATTTACAACTCTCAATTGTACAAAAACTAATTTTCCATCTTGACAACTGTCCAGCCCTAACCTTTACCCTTCAAGCTTATATTCCCACCAGAAACCTCCAATCTGCTAATAGACAACTTATACTTTTCGAAAAAGCGCCATAATTAAAAACTGACTTTTCTACATTTTTCCTGCTCGCTTTGGTTTTTGGATTCTAAACTTATACACATACACAAACCAAATAAAAGAGCTTGTGAGAGTCTCTACTCCTATGCTATAGCAAAAAATTGGAACAACTTACCAGATATCATTAGTATTGAAAACTGAAAAATTTTCAAACTTACATTAAAAAACTACCGCTACAACTCCTGGATCTGCCCATGTCCAACAACTAGTTCCTAACGTTCCCCTTCCTATGGGCTTCTCCTTCTTCCCTCCACTCTCCTTCATCCTCCCACTAACACTCTTCCATACTAAATCCATTTTCTCTAGTCATCACACTAATCTCTCATCCTAAAAAAAAAAAAAAAAATATATATATATATATATATATATATATATATATATATATATTTTTTTTTTTTTGTATCTATGTTTGTAAAATATCCTAACGTGCACAACTTACAACTATGGTTATTAACTGCTGTGATTGTTATTTGTAACTGCTGGAGATTTTCTCCCTGGGCCTCTGCTGAAAATGGGTTTCTGACCCAGTCGGACTTTCCCAGTCAGCAAATGTTAATAAATAAATAAATAAATAAATAAATGAGGGGGCTAATTTCTCCACTATGAAAGTGCAATTAGCTGCTATTTCAAACTTCCATTCAGATGAAATTCACTCTTTATTAGCTTCTTTTAGGTTATGCTAGGCCTCTCTTAAAGGCACCTTCTTACTTAGGCCTCCAGTCAAAGACCCTACTTCTCCTCCTTGGTATTTAACTATCCTGTTTCAAGGTCTAACCCAAGGCCCCTTTGAACCTTCAGCTAAGATAGACTTAAAGTCTCTACCCTGGGAAAAAGTACATTTGTGTAAAATCTTACCATTAACAATAGATGTCCTTGCCTTCACTGCTGCAGTATTCTTCGCTATATAGTGATTCCCTGCCGTGGAAGCCCGACATCTGTCCAGTCTTCCAAAGACTTCTGAATATAAAAGGTATGCCGAACATCACCATACACACCCTGTGTAACATAGGGCATAAAGATGACATTCCGGCTTACCAAAAACAGAACTGATTTCCCCAGAAGGAACACCAGTCCAAGGAACCCAAGAGGTAAGGTATACATCCAGGAAGGTAAAGAGCTAGGGGGATGGAGGGATGGAGTGAATACTGCAGCAGTGAAGGCAAGGACATTTGCCATTATGGTAAGATTTTACACAAATGTACAGATTTTACACAACTGTACTATGTCCTTACATTCACTGCTGCAGTATTCTTAACTACATGGGGGCATGCCAAAGCTCAAGAAGAAACTAGGGAGGAGGAAGGGGCAGAAGAATCCCCTAAAAAACATGAAGAACCGAACTAGAAAAAACAGCCCTATTTCTAGAGATACCACCCGACTTGTAGTACTTGGTAAAGGTATGCACAGAAGTCCCGGTGTGCTTCAAGAATAGAATTAGTGTCTAAGCCTTTTAAAAAAGCACCAGAAGAAGCCACAGCTCTAGTAGAATGAACCTCAATTGAAAAAGGAAGGCTCTTGTCATGAAAAGTGTAACAAAAGGAAAAAGCCTTAGAAATACAATAAAATAGACTGCTTGGATACAACAAGCCCCAAAGATCTAGGATGAAAATAAATAAATAGCTGATCAGATTTTTTTCTGATAGCCTTGGTCATGTCCAAATAAACTCTATGTTGCCTATGCATGTCCAAAGTATGCATCACCCTCTCACTGTCAGTTTGCAGAGAGGGGAAAAAAGCTGGCAGTCTAATAGACTGATTAAGAGATAGCTCATTAGCCACCTTCAGCATAAAAGAAGGGTTAGTGCACTCTGTCCTCATGAGAAATCAAAAAAGGATGACAAGTCATAAGGGCCTGCTACTCAGACACCAGTCTGGCAGAAGTAAGCGATAACAGAAGAACAGTCTTCCAGGAACAATGTTGCAAGGAAGCTGAAGCAGCAGGCTCAAAGGGAGCCTGAGTCAAATTTTCCAAAACAAAATTAAGATCCCAGGGAGAAGGAATAGTCTTCCTGGGAGGTCTAATATTAAGGATGCCTTTAAGAAATTGTTTCACCTCAAATCTAGAAGCTAAAGGAGGAAAAAAAGGCAAACAAGCAGAGATAGCTGATAGGTGGGCCCTAATAAAAGAATATGCCAAACCAGCATTGAGCAACTCACACAAATAAGAGAGAACCAAAGGTGCATCCACAGTAAGTGGGTCCAGGTTACAAGAGAGACACCAAAAAAATACCTCTTCCATTCATAAGTAGGATTTCCTAGTTGTAGGTTTCCTGTACTCCTGCAGGACTTACAACACATCCTCAGGAAAAAAGGTGTCTGTGAGGAAGCAAAATCCTATCACTCACAGTGTCAGCTGAAGCATGGACAGGTGGGGATGGATAAGAGATTCTTTGTCTTGTGTGATTAGATCCACCCTGTGAGGTAACTTGCAATGATTGCCCCTGGCAAGATGTAGAAGAAGAGGGGAACCAGTGCTGTTGCTGCCAAAAGGGAGTCATCAACAATCACAGGTGCAAGGCATTTGGTGAACACACTTGGGGCAATAGAAAGGCCAAGGGCCAAAACTGGGAACCAAAAATGCCAAGAAGCAACAGAGTAATGCAAAAATGTCCTGAAAAGAGGACAGATCAGAATATACAGATAAGCATCATTGAGCTCCAAACATACCATGTAGGCCTGAGGGAGCAAGAGAGAAAACAGAATCTGAAGGGACAACATCCAAAACTAAGGTACTTTTGGAAAAGTGTTTAGATGAGAGCTCTAGAATTTGTCTCCAAGTGACCACTTTTCTGGGCACTAGAAACAGTCGGGAGTAGAACCCTTGCCCTCTTTGGGACACAACACCTCTTAAATAGTACCCTGAGAAAAGATATCTTGAAGAACCTCTGGTAAAAAGGGAAGATGTTCCCAAGGAGGCTGAGGAATGCTCAAAAACGGAGGATGGGATTTCCACACCATGAATTACCCTTGACGAGTGATCGACAGAACCTAAGAATCTTGAGTGATCTGAAGCCAAACTGGAAGAGAAAGAGAAAGGTGAAAAGAAAGAGGTATGTGGGTGGGAAGGGACAGATACTCACACATCACCTGGTTTGTCCAGAAAGGAAGGCTTTGGAGTCGCCAAAAATTGAGTAGCCTTAGCAGGAGGAGTCCGTTTGCCACTCTTCTTACCTTTAGTAGGAGGACATGATTGCCTAAGAACAAAGGCAGGCTTAGGAGGGTAGTTTCTCTGAAATTTAGGCACAGGAGAAGCAAACACATGTTTAGGCTCCCATAAGGCCTTATCCTTATCCTGAAGGGACTTAAACAAACCATCAACAGCTTCCCCAAACAAAAGTTTAGACTCCAGAGAAGCATCCATCAACTTAGCTTAAATATCATCAGTTAGCGGTTGAAGCCTAAACTAAGAATACTTCTTCATAACTGAACCAAAAACAGCAGCCCTAAATGAGGCATCCACCGCATCATAACTACATTTAATAAAATGATAAAGGACTTGAGAGGAAGTCCCTAAAAAGGAAAGAAAAGAAGTTTTACCCAGTGTCTGCAAAATCAGAAATAAGTTGATAGGCCAGAGAAAGAGGAGGCAAAACATACCAAGACATATGGGTGCGATAATTAATAGCCCAAAAAGCTGTGGTAGCAGAACTGCGGTCCTTTTTCCCAGCCTGTCCTTAGTTCTGCTGTCCTTGTCAGAAGCCAATAACTTGAGCAAAGGAAGCAACTGAGATGGCTTATCAGAGGTTATGGACACTACCAAAGGGTCAGCAGCAGAACATTTATATAAAAAAGAACAATCCTCAGGAACCCTATAAAACCTATCAGGCTTCTTGGTAACAGGGGGGAGAGAATCAGATATCTGAGAGGCATTGGAGAAAGCATCCATTAAAGCAGACAAGACAGGAGGAATAGCCACAGGTTTCGGAGAGTCCAGCTGCAACAACTCATAGTACCTCTTATGGATATCAGAGACCTGAGTACAATCTCACTTAACAAAATACATCATCGTAGAGAATATGTCCCCAAAAGAAATTTCCTCCCAAGGAAGATCAGGACTAATATATTCCTCCTACTGTGACACATAGTCCAAAAAAAAATTTTGAGTAGAATAAGTTAGGGATTCATCATCAGAATCCGACTCGTCCTCAGAAGAATCCTGGTCTCTAGGCCTTTTAAGAGGAGTAGAGGCCCTAGGAGCAGCAGGAACAAAACCCCCATGAGGAAGCTTTGAGGACATTAAGGCAGAAAATAATTCCTCAGTAAAAGCCTTCCACTCACTTTCTGGATCCCTAGAAGCAGAAGAAAGATGTTATGATATTTTTTTGTTTCTTTTTTAAGGGAATGTCCTGAGAAGGCTCAGATCCAGGATGACAGTTGAGAACGGTAGCAGGAACTTCTTCCCCAGCTAGAAACTGATAACACCAAAAGCTGTACCTAACATTAGGTGATCCTAGTGCTATGCCAAGAAATTTACCTAGCATTAGATGATCCCAGTGCTACCACAAGAACTGTACCTAACTTTAAGTGATCCCAGTGCTACACAAAGCACTGCACCTAACATTAGGTGATCCCAGTGGTACCCCAAGAACTGTACCTAGCATTAGATGAACCCAGTGCTACATCAAGAACAGAACCTAGCATTGGGTGATCCCAGTGCTACCCCAAGAACTATACCTAGCATTAGGTAATCCCAGTGGTACCCCAAGAACTGTACCAAGCATTAGGTGATCCCAGTGGAACCAAACAAACTGTATCTAGCATTAGGTAATCCTAGTGCTATGCCAAGAACTGTACTTAGCATTAGGTGATCCCAGTGGTACCCCAAGAACTATACCTAGCATTAGGTGATCCCAGTGGTGCCCAAAGAACTGTACCTAGCATTAGGTAATCTTAGTGCTATGTCAAGAACTGTACCTAGCATTAGGTGATTCCAGTGGTACCCCAAGAACTATACTAGCATTAGGTGATCCCAGTGCTATATCAAGAAATGTACCTAGCATTAGGTGATCCCAATGCTACCCCAAGAACTATACCTAGTATTAGGTGATCCCAGTGGTACAACAAAAACTGTACCTAGCATTAGGTAATCCTAGTGTTATGCCAAAAACAGTACCTAGCATTAGGTGATCCCAGTGCTACCGCAAAAACTATACCTAGCATTAGGTGATCCCAGTGCTATGCCAAGAACTGTACCTAGCATTAGGTGATCCAGTTGCTACACCAAGAACTGTACCTAGCATTAGGTGATCCCAATGGTACCCCAAGAACTGTACCAAGCATTAGAAGATCCCAGTGCAACACCAAGAACTGCACCTAGCATTAGGTGATACAAGTGATACGCCAAGAACTGTACTAGCATTAGGTAATCCCAGAGCTACAACAAGAACTGTACCTAGCATTAGGTGATCTCAGTGCTATGCCAATAACTGTACCTAGCATTAGTTGATCCCAGTGCTACCCCAAGAACTGTACCTAGCATTAGGTGATCCCAGTGTTACTTCAAGAACTGTACCTAGATTATGTGATTCTAGTGCTATGACAAGAACTATACCTAGCATTGGGTTATCCTAGTGCTACACCAAGAACTGTACCTAGCATTACATGACCCAGTGCATTGCCAAGTACTGAACCTAGCAATAGGTGATCCCATTTCTCTGCCAATATCTGAGCCTAGCATTAGGTGATCTCAGTGCTGAACCAAGAACTGTGCCTAGCATTAGGTGATGCCAGTGCTACACCTAGAACTGTACCTGCCATTAGGTGATTCTAGTGCTACACCAAGAACTGTATCTAACATTAGGTGATCTCAGTGTTACCCCAAGAACTCTACTTAGCATTAGGTGATCCCAGTGCTACACCAAGAACTGTACCTAGAATTAGGTGATCCCAGTGGTACCCCAAGAACTATACTAGCATTAGGTGATCCCAGTGCTACATCAAGAAATGTACCTAGCATTAGGTGATCCCAGTGCTACCCCAAGAACTATACCTAGCATTAGGTGATCCCAATGGTACCCCAATAACTGTACCAAGCATTAGGAGATCCCAGTGCAACACCAAGAACTGCACCTAGCATTAGGTAATACAAGTGATACGCTAAGAACTGTACTAGCGTTATGTGATCCCAGTGTTACCCCAAGAAATGTACCTAGCATTAGGTGATCCCAGTACTATGCCAATAAATGTACCTAGTATTTGATGATCCCAGTGCTACCCCAAGAACTGTACCTAGCATTAGGTGATCCCAGTGCTACTTCAAGAACTGTACCTAGATTAGGTGATTCTAGTGCTATGCCAAGAACTGTACCTAGCATTGGGTTATCCTAGTGCTACACCATGAACTGTACCTAGCATTACATGACCCAGTGCATTGCCAAGTATTGAACCTAGCAATAGGTGATCCCATTTCTCTGCCAATATCTGAACCTACCATTAGGTGATCTCAGTGCTGAACCAAGAACTGTACTTAGCATTAGGTGACGCCAGTGCAACGCCTGGAACTGTACCTGCCATTAGGTGATCCTAGTGCTACACCAAGAACTGTATCTAACATTAGGTTATCCTAGTGCTTCACCAAAGAATGTACACAGCATTAGGTGATCCCAGTGCTACACCAAGAACTGTACCTAGAATTAGGTGATCCCAGTGGTACCCCAAGAACTATACTAGCATTAGGTGATCCCATTGCTCTGCCAATAACTGTACCTAACATTAGGTTATCCTAGTGCTTCACCAAAGAATGTACACAGCATTAGGTGATCCCAGTGCTATGCCAAGTACTGTACCTAGCATTAGGTGATCCCAGTGCTACACCAAGAACTGTACCTAGAATTAGGTGATCCCAGTGGTACCCCAAGAACTATACTAGCATTAGGTGATCCCATTGCTCTGCCAATAACTGTACCTAACATTAGGTTATCCTAGTGCTTCACCAAAGAATGTACACAGCATTAGGTGATCCCAGTGCTATGCCAAGAACTGTACCTAGCATTAGGAGATCCCAGTGCTACTTCAAGAACTGTACCTAGCATTAGGTGATCCCAGTGCTATGCCAAAAACTGTACTTAGCATTATGTGATCCCAGTGCTATGCCAAAATCTGTACCTAGCATTAGGTGATCTAATGCTACACCAAGAACTGTACTTAGCATTAGGTGATGCCAGTGCTATGCCAAGAACTCTACATAGCATTAGGTGATCCCAGTGCTACACCAAGAACTGTACTTAGCATTAGGTGATCCCAATGCTCTGCCAAGAACTGTACCTAACATTAGGTGATTCCAGTGCTATGCCAAGAAATGTACATGGCATTAGGTGATCACAGTGCTACGCCAAGAACTGTACCGAGCATTAGGTGATCCCAGTGCTGCCGCAAGAACTCTACCTAGCATTAGGTGATCCCAGTGGTACCCCAAAAACTGTACCTAGCATTAGGTGATCCCAGTTATACATCAAGAACTATACCTAGCATTAGCTGATCCCAGTGGCACCCCAAGAATTGTACCTAGCATTAGGTGATCTCAGTGCTATGCCAAGTACAGAACCTAGCATTAGGTGATCCCAATGCTTTGCCTAGAACAGTACCTAGCATTAGGTGATCGTAGGTGATCTCAGTGCTACACCAAGAACTGTACCAAACATTAGGTGATCCCACTGCTACCCCAAGAACTATACCTAGCATTAGGTGATCCCAATGGTACCCCAAGAACTGTACCTAGCATTAGGTAATCCAAGTGCTACCACAAGAACTGAACCTAGCATTAGGTGATCCCAGTGCTACTTCAAGAACTGTACCTAGCATTAGGTGATCCCAGTGCTACCCCAAAGACTATACCTAGCATTAGGTTATCCAAGTGCTATGTCAAGTACTGAACCTAGCAATAGGTGATCCCATTGCTCTGCCAATAACTGTACCAAGTATTAGGTTAATCTAGTGTTACACCATGAACTGTACTTAGCATTAGGTTATCCTAGCGTTACACCAAGAAATGTACTCAGCATTAGATGATCCCGGTGCTATCCCAAGTACTGTACCTAGCATTAGGTGATCCCAGTGCTAAGACAAGAACTGTACTTAGCAGTAGGTGATCACAGTGCTTTGCCAAGAACTGTACCTAGCATTAGGTGATCCCAGTGGTACCCCAAGAACTGTACCTAGTAATAGGTGATCTGAGTGCTACATCAAGAACTGTACCTAGCATTAGGTGATCCCAGTGCTACCCAAAGAACTATACCTAGAATTTGATGATCCCAGTGGTACCCCAAGAACTGTATCTTGCATTAGGTGATCCCAGTGCCACACCAAGAACTGAACCTAGTATTAGATGATCCCAATGGTACCCCAAGAAGTATACCTAGCATTAGGTGATCCCAGTGGTACCCCAAAAACTGTAACTGGCAATAGGTGATTCCAGTGTAACGCTAAGAACTGTACCAAGCATGCGGCGATCCCAGTGCTACTTCAAGAACTGCACCTAGCATTACATGATCCCAGTGCTACACCAAAAACGGTATCTAGCATTAGGTGATCCCATTGCTCTGCCAAAAACTGTACCTAGCATTAGATGATCTCAGTGCTAAACCAAAAACTGTACTTAGCATTAGGTGATCCCACTGCTACACCAAGAATGGTACCTAGCATTAGGTGATCCCATTGCTCTGCCAAGTACTGTACCTAGCATTAGGTGATCCCAGTACTATCCCAAGAACCGTACCTAACATTAGCTGATCCCAAAGCTATGCTAAGAACTGTACCTTGCATTAGGTGATCCTAGTGTTATGCCAAGAACTGTACCTAACATTAGGTGATCCCAATGATATGCCAAGAATTGTACTTAGCATTAGGCGAACCCAGTGCTATGCCAAGAACTGTACCTAGCATTAGGTGATCCCAGTGCTTTGCCAAGAACTGTACCTAGCATTAGGTGATCCCAATGCTATGCCAAGAACTGTACTTAACATTAAGTGATCACAGTGCTACACCAAGAAGTATACCTAACATTAGGTGATCCCAGTTATATGGCAATAACTGTACCTAGCATTAGGTGATCCCAGTGCTATGCCAAGAACTGTACCTAGCATTAGGAGATCCCAGTGCTACACCAAGAATGTACCCAGCATTAGGTAATCCCGGTGCTATGCCAAGTACTGTACATAGCATTAGGTGATCCCAGTGCTATGCCAAGAACTGTACCTAGCATTAGGTGAACCCAGTACTATGCCAAGAACTGTACTTAGCATTAGGTGATCCTAGTGCTATGCCAAGAAATGTACCTAGCATTAGGTGATCGCAGTGCTACACCAAAAACTGTACTTAACATTAGGTGATAGCAGTGCAATGCCAAGAACTGCACCTAGCATTAGGTGATCCTAGTGCTTTGCCAAGAGCTGTACCTAGCATTCGGTTATCTTAGTGCTACCCCAAGAACTGTACCTAGCATTAGGTGATCCCAGTAGTACCTCAAGAACTTTACCTATCATTAGGTGATCCCAGTGCTACATCAAGAACTGTACCTAGCATTAGGTCATCCCAGTGCTACACAAAGAACTATACCTAGCATTAGGTGATCCCAGTGCTACTCCAAGAACTATCCCTAGCATTAGGTGATACCAGTGCTATGCCAAGAACTGTACCAAGCATTAGGTGAACCCATTGCTACACCAAGAACTGTACCTAGCATTAGGTGATCCCACTGCTACCCCAAGAACTATACCTAGCATTAGATGATACCAATGGTACACCAAGAGCTGTACCTAGCAATAGGTGATCCCAGTGCTACACCAAGAACTGTACCTAGCAATAAGTGATCCCAGTGCTATGCCAAGAAATGTACCTAGCATTAGGTGATGCCAGTGCTACCCCAAGAACTGTACCAAGAATTAGGTGATACCAGTGCTGCACCAAGAACTGTACCTAGCATTATGTGATCCCAGTGCTATGCCAAGAACTGTACCTAGCATTAGGTGATCCTAGTGCTACACTAAGAACTGTACCTAGCATTAGGTGATCCCAGTGCTATGCCAAGAACTGTACCAAGCATTAGGTGATCCCCAGTGCTACCCCAAGAACTGTACCTAGCATTAGTTTATCATAGTAATATTCCAAGAACTGTACCTAGCATTAGGTGATCCCAGTGCTACACTAAGAACTGTACCAAGCATTATGTGATCCCAGTGCTATGCCAAGAACTGTACAAAGCATTAGGTGATCCCAGTACTACCCCAAGAACTGCACCTAGCATTAGGTGATCCCAGTGCTATGCCAAGAACTGTACCAAACATTAGGTGATCCCAGTGCTACCCCAAGAACTGCACCTAGAATTAGGTGATCCCAGTGCTATGCCAAGAACTGTACCAACCATTAGTTGATCCCAGTGCTACCCCAGGAACTGTGCATAGCATTATGTGATCCCAGTGCTATGCCAAAAACTGTACTTAATATTAGGTTATCCTAGTGCTTTGTCAAGAACTGTACCTAGCATTAGGTGATCCCAGTGCTATGCCAAGAACTGTACCTAAAATTAGGTGGTTCCATTGCTCTGCCAAGAACTGTACCTAGAATTAGGTTATCCTAGAGCTACACCAAAAAACTGTACCTAGCATTAGGTGATCCCAGTGCTATGACAAGAACTGTATCTAGCATTTGGGGATCCCAGTGCTACCCCAAGAACTGTACCTAGCATTAGATGATCCCAGTGCTACTTCAAGAACTGTACCTAGCATTAGGTGATCCCAGTGCTATGCCAAGTACTGAACCTAGCAATAGGTGATCCCATTGCTCTGCCAATAACTGTACCTAGCATCTCAGTGCTAAACCAAGAACTGTAATTAGCATTAGGTGATCCTAGTGTTACCCCAAGAACTGTACCTAGCATTAGGTGACCCAGTGCTACACCAAGAATTGTACCTAGCATTAGGTGATCCCAGTGCTATGCCAAGAACTGTACCTAGCATTAGGTGATCCCATTACTCTGCCAATAACTGTACCTAGCATTAGGTTATCCTAGTGCTACACCAAGAAATGTACCCAGCATTAGCTGATCCCAGAGCTATGCCACAATCTGTACTTAGCGTTTGGTAACCCAGAGCTATGCCAAGAACTGTACCTAGCATTAGGTGATCCCAGTGCTACACCAAGAATGGTACCTAGCATTAGGTGATCCCATTGCTCTGCCAAGTACTGTACCTAGCATTAGGTGATCCCAGTGCTATCCCAAGAACCGTACCTAACATTAAGTGATCCCAATGCTATGCTAAGAACTCTACCTTGCATTAGGTGATCCTAGTGTTATGCCAAGAACTGTACCTAACATTAGGTGATCCCAATGCTATGCCAAGAACTGTACTTAGCATTAGGTGATCCCAGTGCTATGCCAAGAACTGTACCTAAAATTAGGTGATCCCAATGATATGCCAAGAACTGTACTTAGCATTAGGCGAACCCAGTGCTATGCCAAGAACTGTACCTAGCATTAGGTGATCCCAGTGCTTTGCCAAGAACTGTACCTAGCATTAGGTGATCCCAATGCTATGCCAAGAACTGTACTTAACATTAAGTGATCACAGTGCTACACCAAGAAGTATACCTAACATTAGGTGATCCCAGTTATATAGCAATAACTGTACCTAGCATTAGGTGATCCCAGTGCTATGCCAAGAACTGTACCTAGCATTAGGAGATACCAGTGCTACACCAAGAATGTACATAGCATTAGGTTATCCCAGTTTCTATGCCATGAACTGTACATAGCATTAGGTGATCCCAGTGCTACACCAAGAACTGTACTTAGCATTAGGTGATCCCAGTTATATGGCAATAACTGTACCTAGCGTTAGGTGATCCCAGTGCTATGCCAAGAACTGTACCTAGCATTAGGTGAACCCAGTACTATGCCAAGAACTGTACTTAGCATTAGGTGATCCCAGTGCTATGCCAAGAACTGTACCTAGCATTAGGTGATCCTAGTGCTATGCCAAGAACTGTACCTAGCATTAGGTTATCCCAGTGCTACCCCAAGAACTGTACCTAGCATTAGGTGATCCCAGTGCTACCTCAAGAACTGTACCTAGCATTAGGTGATCCCAGTGCTACATCAAGAACTGTACCTAGCATTAGTTCATCCCAGTGCTACTCCAAGAACTATCCCTAGCATTAGGTGATACCAGTGCTATGCCAAGAACTGTACCAAGCATTAGGTGAACCCATTGCTACACCAAGAACTGTACCTAGCATTAGGTGATCCCACTGCTACCCCAAGAACTATACCTAGCATTAGGTGACACCAGTGATACACCAAGAGCTGTACCTAGCAATAGGTGATCCCAGTGCTACACCAAGAAATGTACCTAGCAATAGGTGATCCCACTGCTATGCCAAGAACTGTACCTAGCAATAAGTGATCCCAGTGCTATGCCAAGAAATGTACCTAGCATTAGGTGATGCCAGTGCTACCCCAAGAACTGTACCAAGAATTAGGTGATACCAGTGCTGCACCAAGAACTGTACCTAGCATTATGTGATCCCAGTGCTATGCCAAGAACTGTACCTAGCATTAGGTGATCCTAGTGCTACACTAAGAACTGTACCTAGCATTAGGTGATCCCAGTGCTATGCCAAGAACTGTACCAAGCATTAGGTGATCCCCAGTGCTACCCCAAGAACTGTACCTAGCATTAGTTTATCATAGTAATATTCCAAGAACTGTACCTAGCATTAGGTGATCCCAGTGCTACACTAAGAACTGTACCAAGCATTATGTGATCCCAGTGCTATGCCAAGAACTGTACAAAGCATTAGGTGATCCCAGTACTACCCCAAGAACTGCACCTAGCATTAGGTGATCCCAGTGCTATGCCAAGAACTGTACCAAACATTAGGTGATCCCAGTGCTACCCCAAGAACTGCACCTAGAATTAGGTGATCCCAGTGCTATGCCAAGAACTGTACCAACCATTAGTTGATCCCAGTGCTACCCCAGGAACTGTGCCTACCATTATGTGATCCCAGTGCTATGCCAAGAACTGTACTTAATATTAGGTTATCCTAGTGCTTTGTCAAGAACTGTACCTAGCATTAGGTGATCCCAGTGCTATGCCAAGAACTGTACCTAAAATTAGGTGGTTCCATTGCTCTGCCAAGAACTGTACCTAGAATTAGGTTATCCTAGTGCTACACCAAGAACTGTACATAGCATTAGGTGATCCCAGTGCTATGACAAGAACTGGATCTAGCATTTGGGGATCCCAGTGCTACCCCAAGAACTGTACCTAGCATTAGATGATCCCAGTGCTACTTCAAGAACTGTACCTAGCATTAGGTGATCCCAGTGCTATGCCAAGTACTGAACCTAGCAATAGGTGATCCCATTGCTCTGCCAATAACTGTACCTAGCATCTCAGTGCTAAACCAAGAACTGTAATTAGCATTAGGTGATCCTAGTGTTACCCCAAGAACTGTACCTAGCATTAGGTGACCCAGTGCTACACCAAGAATTGTACCTAGCATTAGGTGATCCCAGTGCTATGCCAAGTACTGAACCTAGCAATAGGTCATCCCATTGCTCTGCCAGTAACTGTACCTAGCATTAGGTGATCTCAGTGCTAAACCAAGAACTGTATTTAGCATTAAGTGATCCCAGTGCCACAACAAGAACTGTACCTAGCATTAGGTGATCCCATTACTCTGCCAATAACTGTACCTAGCATTAGGTTATCCTAGTGCTACAGCAAGAAATGTACCCAGCATTAGCTGATCCCAGAGCTATGCCACAATCTGTACTTAGCGTTTGGTAACCCAGAGCTATGCCAAGAACTGTACCTAGCATTAGGTGATCCCAGTGCTATGCCAAGAACTGTACCTAGCATTAGGTGATCCCAGTGCTACACCAAGAACTGTACTTAGCATTAGGTGATCCCAGTGCTATGCCAAGAACTGTACCTAACATTAGGTGATCACAGTGCTACACCAAGAAGTGTACCTAGCATTAGGTGATCCCAGTGCTATGCCAAGAACTGTACCTAGCATTAGGTGATCCCAGTGCTACCCCAAGAACTATACCTAGCATTATGTGATCCCAGTGCTATGCCAAGAACTGTACCTAGCATTAGGTGATCCCAGTGCTATGCCAAGAACTGTACCTAGCATTAGGTGATCCCAGTGCTACACCAAGAACTGTACCTAGCATTAGGTGATCCCAGTGCTACACCAAGAACTGTACCTAGCATTAGGTGATCCCAGTGCTATGCCAAGAACTGTACCTAGCATTAGGTGATCCCAGTGCTATGCCAAGAACTGTACCTAGCATTAGGTGATCCCAGTGCTACACCAAGAACTGTACTTACCATTAGGTGATCTCAGTGCTATGCCAAGAACTGTACCTAGCATTAGGTGATCCCAGTGCTATACCAAGAACTGTACCCAGTATTAGGTGATCCCAGTGATACCTCAGGAACTGTACCTAGCATTAGGTGATCCCAGTGCTACACCAAGAACTGTACCTAGCATTAGGTGATCCCAGTGCTATGCCAAGAACTGTACCTAGCATTAGGTGATCCCAGTGCTATGCCAAGAACTGTACCTAGCATTAGGTGATCCCAGTGCTATGCCAAGAACTGTACCTAGCATTAGGTGATCCCAGTGCTATGCCAAGAACTGTACCTAGCATTAGGTGATCCCAGTGCTACCCCAAGAACTGTACCTAGCATTAGGTGATCCCAGTGCTACGCCAAGAACTGTACCTAGCATTAGGTGATTCCAGTGCTGTGCCAAGAACTGTACCTAGCATCAGGTGATCCCAGTGATACCTCAAGAACTGTACCTAGCATTAGGTGATCCCAGTGCTACACCAAGAACTGTACCTAGCATTAGGCAATCCCAGTGCTATGCCAAAAACTGTACCTAGCGTTATGTGATCCCAGTGTTACCCCAAGAAATGTACCTAGCATTAGGTGATCCCAGTGCTATGCCAAGAACTGTACCTAGCATTAGGTGATCCCAGTGCTATGCCAAGAACTGTACCTAGCATTAGGTGATCCCAGTGCTACACCAAGAACTGTACCTAGCATTAGGTGATCCCAGTGCTACACCAAGAACTGTACCTAGCATTAGGTGATCCCAGTGCTATGCCAAGAACTGTACCTAGCATTAGGTGATCCCAGTGCTACCCCAAGAACTGTACCTAGCATTAGGTGATCCCAGTGCTATGCCAAGAACTGTACCTAGCATTAGGTGATCCCAGTGCTATGCCAAGAACTGTACCTAGCATTAGGTGATCCCAGTGCTACACCAAGAACTGTACCTAGCATTAGGTGATCCCAGTGCTACCCCAAGAACTGTACCTAGCATTAGGTGATCCCAGTGCTATGCCAAGAACTGTACCTAGCATTAGGTGATCCCAGTGCTACACCAAGAACTGTACCTAGCATTAGGTGATCCCAGTGCTATGCCAAGAACTGTACCTAGCATTAGGTGATCCCAGTGCTACACCAAGAACTGTACCTAGCATTAGGTGATCCCAGTGCTATGCCAAGAACTGTACCTAGCATTAGGTGATCCCAGTGCTATGCCAAGAACTGTACCTAGCATTAGGTGATCCCAGTGCTACACCAAGAACTGTACCTAGCATTAGGTGATCCCAGTGCTATGCCAAGAACTGTACCTAGCATTAGGTGATCCCAGTGCTACACCAAGAACTGTACCTAGCATTAGGTGATCCCAGTGCTATGCCAAGAACTGTACCTAGCATTAGGTGATCCCAGTGCTATGCCAAGAACTGTACCTAGCATTAGGTGATCCCAGTGCTACCCCAAGAACTGTACCTAGCATTAGGTGATCCCAGTGCTACCTCAAGAACTGTACCTAGCATTAGGTGATCCCAGTGCTACATCAAGAACTGTACCTAGCATTAGGTTATCCCAGTGCTACACCAAGAACTATACCTAGCATTAGGTGATCCCAGTGCTACTTCAAGAACTGTACCTAGCATTAGGTGATCCCAGTGCTATGCCAAGAACTGTACCTAGCATTAGGTGATCCCAGTGCTACACCAAGAACTGTACCTAGCATTAGGTGATCCCAGTGCTACCCCAAGAACTGTACCTAGCATTAGGTGATCCCAGTGCTACACCAAGAACTGTACCTAGCATTAGGTGATCCCAGTGCTACACCAAGAACTGTACCTAGCATTAGGTGATCCCAGTGCTATGCCAAGAACTGTACCTAGCATTAGGTGATCCCAGTGCTACCCCAAGAACTGTACCTAGCATTAGGTGATCCCAGTGCTACACCAAGAACTGTACCTAGCATTAGGTGATCCCAGTGCTATGCCAAGAACTGTACCTAGCATTAGGTGATCCCAGTGCTACAGCAAGAACTGTACCTAGCATTAGGTGATCCCAGTGCTACCCCAAGAACTGTACCTAGCATTAGGTGATCCCAGTGCTACACCAAGAACTGTACCTAGCATTAGGTGATCCCAGTGCTATGCCAAGAACTGTACCTAGCATTAGGTGATCCCAGTGCTACCCCAAGAACTGTACCTAGCATTAGGTGATCCCAGTGCTATGCCAAGAACTGTACCTAGCATTAGGTGATCCCAGTGCTACACCAAGAACTATACCTAGCATTAGGTGATCCCAGTGCTATGCCAATAACTGTACCAACCATTAGGTGATCCCAGTGCTACCCCAAGAACTGTGCCTAGCATTAGGTGATCCCAGTGCTATGCCAAGAACTGTACCAACCATTAGGTGATCCCAGTGCTACCCCAAGAACTGTGCCTAGCATTAGGTGATCCCAGTGCTATACCAATAACTGTACTTAGCATTAGGTGATCCCAGTGCTTTGTCAAGAACTGTACCTAGCATTAGGTGATCCCAGTGCTATGCCAAGAACTGTACCTAGAATTAAGGGGTCCCATTGCTCTGCCAAGAACTGTACCTAGAATTAGGTTATCCTAGTGCTACAGCAAGAACTGTACCTAGCTGTAGGTGATCCCAGTGCTATGCTAAGAACTGTATCTAGCATTAGGTGATCCCAGTGCTACCCCAAGAACTGCACCTAGCATTAGGTGATCCCAGTGCTACTTCAAGAACTGTACCTAGCATTAGGTGATCCCAGTGCTATGCCAAGTACTGAACCTAGCAATAGGTGATCCCATTGCTCTGCCAAGAACTGTACCTAGCATCTCAGTGCTACATCAAGAACTGTATTTAGCATTAGGTGATCCTAGTGCTATGCCAAGAACTGTACCTAGCATTAGGTGATCCCAGTGCTACACCAAGAACTGTACCTAGCATTAGGTGATCCCAGTGCTATGCCAAGTACTGAACCTAGCAATAGGTGATCCCATTGCTCTGCCAAGAACTGTACCTAGAATTAGGTGATCCCAGTGCTACACCAAGAACTGTACCTAGCATTAGGTGATCCCAGTGCTACCCCAAGAACTGTACCTAGCATTAGGTGATCCCATTACACTTCCAATAACTGTACCTAGCACTAGGTTATTCTAGGTCTACAACAAGAATGTACCCAGCATTAGGTTATCCCAGTTCTATGCCATGAACTGTACTTAGCGTTAGGTGACCCAGTGCTATGCCAAGAACTGTACCTAGCATTAGGTGATCCCAGTGCTATGCCAAGTACTGAACCTAGCAATAGGTGATCCCATTGCTCTGCCAACAACTGTACCTAGATTTAGGTGATCCCAGTGCTAAATCAAGAACTGTACTTAGCATTAGGTTATCCCAGTGCTATGCCAAGAACTTTACCTAGCATTAGGTGATCCCATTACTCTGCCAATAACTGTACCTAGCATTAGGTTATCCTAGTGCTACACCAAGAAATGTACCCAGCATTAGGTGATCCCAGTGCTATGACAAGAACTGTACTTAGCGTTAGGTGACCCAGTGCTATGCCAAGAACTGTACCTAGCATTAGGTGATCCCAGTGCTAAGCCAAGAACTGTACTTAGCATTAGGTGATCCCAGTGCTATGCCAAGAACTGTACCTAGCATTAGGTGATCCCAGTGCTATGCCAAGAACTGTACCTAGCATTAGGTGATCCCAGTGCTACACCAAGAACTGTACTTAGCATTAGGTGATCCCAGTGCTATACCAGGAACTGTACCTAACATTAGGTGATCACAGTGTTACAACAAGAAGTGTACCTAGCATTAGGTGATCCCAGTGCTACGTCAAGAAATGTACCTAGAATTAGGTGATGCCAGTGCTACCCAAAGAACTATACCTAGCATTATGTGATCCCAGTGCTATGCCAAGAACTGTATCTAGCATTAGGTAATTCCAGTACTATGCCAAGAACTGTACCTAGCATAGGGTTATCCTAGTGCTATGTCAAGAACTGTACTTAGCATTACATTATCCCATAGCTACACCAAGAACTGTAACTAGCATTAGGTTATCCCAGTGCTACACCAAGAACTGTACCTAGCATTAGGTGATCCCACTACTACTCCAAGAACTGTACCTAGAATTAGGTGATCCCACTGCTATGCCAAGAACTGCACCTAGCATTAGATGATCCCAGTGCTACCCCAAGAACTGTACCTAGCCTTTGGTGATCCCAGTGCTAAGCCAAGAACAGTACCTAGCATTAGATGATCCAACTGCTATACCAAGAACTGTACCCAACTTTAGGTGATCCCAGTGATACCTCAGGAACTGTACCTAGCATTAGGTGATCCCAGTGCTACACCAAGAACTGTACCTAGCATTAGGTGATCCCAGTGCTATGCCAAGAACTGTACCTAGCATTAGGTGATCCCAGTGGTACCCCAAGAACTGTACCTAGCATTAGGTGATCCCAGTGCTACACCAAGAACTGTACCTAGCATTAGGTGATCCCAGTGCTATGCCAAGAACTGTACCTAGCATTAGGTGATCCCAGTGCTATGCCAAGAACTGTACCTAGCATTAGATTATCCTAGTGCTATGCCAAGAACTGTACCTAGCATTAGATTATCCCAGTGCTACCCCAAAAACGGTACCTAGCCTTTGGTGATTACATTGCTACACCAGGAACGGTACCTAGCATTCGGTGATTCCAGTCCTGTGCCAAGAACTGTACCCAGCGTTAGGTGTTCCCAGTGATACCTCAAGAACTGTGCCTAGCAATAGGTAATCCCAGTGCTACACCAAGACCTGTAGCTATCATTAGGCAATCCCTGTGCTATGCCATGAACTGTACCTAACATTATATGATCCCAGTGCTACCCCAAGAACTGTACCTAACATTAGGTGATCCCAGTGCTATGCCAAGAACTATACCTTGCATTAGGTTATCAAAGTGCTACACCAAGAACTGTACCTAGCATTAAGTGATCCCAGTGCTACACCAAGAACTGTATTTAGCAATAGGTGATCCCAGTGCTACACCAAGATCTGCACCTATCATTAGGTGATGCAGTTCTATGCCAAGAACTGTACCTAGCATTAGGTGATTCCAGTCCTACCCCAAGAACTGTACCTTACATTAGGTGATCCCAGTGCTATGCCAAGAACTGTACCTAGCATTAGGTGATCCCAATGCTATGCCAAGAACTGTACTTAACATTAGGTGATCACAGTGCTACACCAAGAAGTATACCTAGCATTAGGTGATCCCAGTGCTACCCCAAGAACTATACCTAGCATTATGTGATCCCAGTGCTATACCAAGAACTGTACCTAGCATTAGGAGATCCCAGTGCTACACCAAGAATGTACCCAGCATTAGGTTATCCCGGTGCTATGCCAAGTACTGTACCTAGCATTAGGTGATCCCAGTGCTACACCAAGAACTATACTTAGCATTAGGTGATCCCAGTTATATAGCAATAACTGTACCTAGCATTAGGTGATCCCAGTGCTATGCCAAGAACTGTACCTAGCATTAGGTGATCCCAGTGCTATGCCAAGAACTGTACCTAGCATTAGGTGATCCCAGTGCTACACCAAAAACTGTACTTAGCTTTAGGTGATCCCAGTTATATAGCAATAACTGTACCTAGCATTAGGTGATCCTAGTGCTTTGCCAAGAACTGTACCTAGCATTCGCTTATCTTAGTGCTACCCCAAGAACTGTACCTAGCATTAGGTGATCCCAGTAGTACCTCAAGAACTTTACCTAGCATTAGGTGATCCCAGTGCTACATCAAGAACTGTACCTAGCATTAGGTCATCCCAGTGCTACACAAAGAACTATACCAAGAATTAGGTGATCCCACTGCTACTCCAAGAACTATCCCTAGCATTAGGTGATACTAATGCTATGCCAAGAACTGTACCAAGCATTAGGTGAACCCACTGCTACCCCAAGAACTATACCTAGCATTAGGTGACACCAGTGGTACACCAAGAACTGTACCTAGCAATAGGTGATCCCAGTGCTACACCAAGAAATGTACCTAGCAATAGATGATCCCACTGCTATGCCAAGAACTGTATCTAGCAATAAGTGATCCCAGTGCTATGCCAAGAACTGTACCTAGCATTAGGTGATGCCAGTGCTACCCCAAGAACTGTACCAAGAATTAGGTGATACCAGTGCTGCACCAAGAACTGTACCTAACATTAGGTGATCTCAGTGCTATGCCAAGAACTGTACCCAGCATTAAGTTATTTAGTGCTACAGCAAGAACTATACCTAGCATTAGGTGATACCAGTGGTACCCCAAGAACTGAACCTAGCATTAGGTGATCCTAGTGCTACACTAAGAACTGTACCTAGCATTACGTAATCCCAGTGCTATGCCAAGAACTGTACCAAGCATTAGGTGATCCCCAGTGCTACCCCAAGAACTGATACCTAGCATTAGTTGATCAAAGTAATAGTTCCAAGAACTGTACCTAGCATTAGGTGATCCCAGTGCTACACTAAGAACTGTACCAAGCATTAGGTGATCCCAGTGCTATGCCAAGAACTGTACAAAGCATTAGGTGATCCCAGTGCTACCCCAAGAACTGCACCTAGCATTAGGTGATGCCGGTGCTATGCCAAGAACTTTACCAAACGTTAGGTGATCCCAGTGGTACCCCAAGAACTGCACCTAGAATTAGGTGATCCCAGAGCTATGTCAAGAACTGTACCAACCATTAGGTGATCCCAGTGCTACCCCAGGAACTGTGCATAGCATTATGTGATCCCAGTGCTATGCCAAGAACTGTACTTAACATTAGGTTATCCTAGTGCTTTGTCAAGAACTGTACCTAGTATTAGGTGATCCCAGTGCTATGCCAAGAACTGTACCTAAAATTAGGTGGTTCCATTGCTCTGCCAAGAACTGTACCTAGAATTAGGTTATCCTAGTGCTACACCAAGAACTGTACCTAGCATTAGGTGATCCCAGTGCTATGTCAAGAACTGTATCTAGCATTAGGGGATCCCAGTGCTACCCCAAGAACTGTACCTAGCAATAGATTATCCCAGTGCTACTTCAAGAACTGTACCTAGCATTAGGTGATCCCAGTGCTATGCCAAGTACTGAATCTAGCAATAGGTGATCCCATTGCTCTGCCAATAACTGTACCTAGCATCTCAGTGCTAAAGCAAGAACTGTAATTAGCATTAGGTGATCCTAGTGTTACTCCAAGAACTTTACCTAGCATTAGGTGACCCAGTGCTACACCAAGAATTGTACCTAGCATTAGGTGATCCCAGTGCTATGCCAAGTACTGAACCTAGCAATAGGTCATCCCATTGCTCTGCCAATAACTGTACCTAGCATTAGGTGATCTCAGTGCTAAACCAAGAACTGTGTTTAGCATTAGGTGATACCAGTGCCACGACAAGACCTGTACCTAGCATTAGGTGATCCCATTACTCTGCCAATAACTGTACCTAGCATTAGGTTATCCTAGTGCTACACCAAGAAATGTACCCAGCATTAGCTGATCCCAGAGCTATGCCAAAATCTGTACTTAGCGTTTGGTGACCCAGAGCTATGCCAAGAACTGTACCTAGCATTAGGTGATCCCAGTGCTATGCCAAGTACTGAACCTAGCAATAGGTCATCCCATTGCTCTGCCAGTAACTGTACCTAGCATTAGGTGATCTCAGTGCTAAACCAAGAACTGTATTTAGCATTAAGTGATCCCAGTGCCACGACAAGAACTGTACCTAGCATTAGGTGATCCCATTACTCTGCCAATAACTGTACCTAGCATTAGGTTATCCTAGTGCTACACCAAGAAATGTACCCAGCATTAGCTGATCCCAGAGCTATGCCAAAATCTGTACTTAGCGTTTGGTGACCCAGAGCTATGCCAAGAACTGTACCTAGCATTAGGTGATCCCAGTGCTATGCCAAGAACTGTGCCTAGCATTAGGTGATCCCAGTGCTACACCAAGAACTGTACTTAGCATTAGGTGACCCCAGTGCTATACCAGGAACTGTACCTAACATTAGGTGATCACAGTGCTACACCAAGAAGTGTACCTAGCATTAGGTGATCCCAGTGCTACATCAAGAAATGTACCTAGGGGCGTGGCTAGGATGCTGAACTGATAGCTGCACTTCATTTCAGCTCTCTTACCTCAATACAATTCCTGACAGGAATTTTACAAAATAATATTTAATTTGAAGAAATTTTTATTACTAACTTATTTCTAATAACTCTGAGCATCTATAAGAAAAATTTTATTGTCAGAACTTGAATAATTCCTGTCAAATTAATTACTTGAAAATCAACACCAATATCAGCTTTACAGCATGAGTCATCTAAGGAATACAGCACAAGACTCTTCTCTCAAAAAAGACCTGCAGTCTCTCATTACAAATATACAGGAACTTACAATAAAAATCGACAAGATGGACAATAAAATAGATACTTTTAAAGAAAAGTGCTCACAACAACTGGAACAGCTTCAAGAAATGTTTACACAGCAGAAAGGACAGATATCACTTATTGAACAGTCATTAAGTGACATTGACACTAGAGTCCAAATAGAAGAACATCAAACTGAATTCTTACTTCAACAGAATACATATTTACTAGAAAAGCTTGATGATATGGAAAACCGAACAAGAAGAAATAATATTAGAATATGTGGTCTACCAGAAAAATCTGAAGGGGACAATATGATAAACTTTCTCACCACCTGGATACCAGATGTAACAAAAATACCTGAAGCTCTTTCATATGGTATAGAACGGGCGCATAGATCACTAGCAGCTTCTGGAAATGCTTCTTCTCCGGGTAAGAACAAGCCGAGATCTATAATTGTGAGACTTTTTTCTACACAAGATAAAGATCTTATATTAAGAAATGCTTGGGCAAATTCTCCCATCAAATACAATGATTCATTAATAAGATTTGACAATGATTATTCTACAAAGGTGGTTTCAAAAAGAAAAGAATTTCTACCAATAAAAAACCTTGAAGAAAAAGCAACTGAAAGTCCATTTTATTTCCAGCAAGACTGAAAGTTTTTCTACCAAATGGAATAAAAATCTTTGAAACAGTAGATTCAGCAATAAAATACCTTACCAACAACAACATCCTAACACATGAAGAATCTATGGACTGGACAATAAGTACAATCAAGAGAAATGCTGAAGTAAATAATTGGAAAACTGTTGAGCAAAAGAAAAAACTAAAGGACAAATAATCTTACATATGTTATATTCTGCAAAAATCTAAATAATAATACTAACAACAAAAGAAAAGTTCTTACTGTCTTCAAGTTACACCAAAACAGGTACTGTTTTCAATTATATTTTAAATGTCAAAATTAGCATAAATGTAAATACATTTATCTCAAATCACATCAATATACTAAGCATAATTTAAACATTACTCTATTTTTCATTATTATCCATCTATTATTTTTATATTCTTAATCAGAGTAATCAATGCATAATAATGTTCCCAAATAGTTTATTTATTTATTTATTTATTTATTTTCTCTTTGTGTTTTGTTGTTTTTATTTGTTCTCTTCTTTTTATTAAATCTTCATTAACTTATAATACTTTCATCAGTATATGGTTATATTGCTTAATAGGTATAGTAATGGCTGCTGTATAACTTATTATTAGTTACATCCCTGATAGTATTACTTTTTATAAGTTAAAAGTGTCCCTGTTTGGATAAACGCTAATGCTGGGCAGAAATGTGTTGCTTTTGAAATGAAGTCTTTCAGTTAGGATGTATTGAAGTCTACTTTAAATAATCTTAAAAGATGTTCTGCCTTTGACCCATATGCACATACTGATATAGTCCAGTGAAAAAATATGTTTTAAGTGATATTTTGAGGCTATAAGTCATGTGTGTTGTGGCTCCAGACATCCAGAGTTGAAAGATGCTTGTGACTAGCTTAGATATCCTGTTGTCTTTTCTTTTGTAGAGAAATAAGGCATAGCATGTTTAAAATGCAAAGTTTGACAGTTGTGAACACTACTCCGTAAACTAGAGTGCTTGCGTGCCACTACATGAGTTTGTCACCAAATAAGAGGAGGGAAAAGAAAAAAAAAGAAAAAAACACATACCTTTTCCCGCTTGGTTCTCGAGACAATTTAACAGCCACAAACATCACTAGAAACTTGAGTTACTTATTGCTTGTCGCATTTACTTGTGTACGCCATCCCCTGACTCTTTCTAATTGACGTCTAGTCAGAAAATAAGCTAGGTTCACATTTAAAGATACAGAAACCTAAATTCCTTCTAAGGAAACATAAATAATATAAAGGTTCATATAAATATACACAGATATTTATTTTTGAAGCACTTTCAGTTTATGGCTACTGATGTCTTCTAGCACCTTGATAGATAAGGACATATATCTGCTTGTCTTTCTATCAGTTTAGATTTCCAGACATTTTAGCTATCCCTTACTATGTTTTATACAGCAGAGTTTAAAAAGCAGAAATTAATCATCAGCAAATAAAATCACTGCTGTTTTACAAATTCTCTAAAGAAACTAGTAAATGTCAAGCAACTGACAGGTTTGTTTTGGGAGGGTTGCCATTTCCCACGCTGGTGCTCCTGCAGAATACTACTGATGTCCTGCTGCCAAGGTATGCCCTCGGGTGGGCAGGTGGGATGCAACAAGAAGGTTGGATGTGCATTTGGCAAATCAAACATTTAGATGGTGTTATGGTATACTAGATGGAGAAAGTGGAAGCAATGATTGTATAGGCAACTATAATGAGTAACATAACAACAGTGGATTTGACCCGGTGTGTCAATTATACAATGTTTATATCCCATGTGGCTTTGGGCTTTGTCAAAGCATCTGTGTTCTACACACATATTGTGTTGGATCTGATTTGAGTGGAAGGGGGAGAGGCTTAGCCCACACCCTAATTTGTTACTGGGTTGCCATGCATTATGGACATGCATTGTGGCAGGTACTCAACGGGCTATCCATCCTTAGATGGCTCATGCTGTTCCCGTTTGCTCATCTGAATGGTGACTGTGGCTGTGCTCTTCTTGTTATGTTGCCTGGCTGTGGCTTCACCCTTCTTATAATATTGTCTGGCTTTTTACATTATCAAGGATGACACAATACTAGTGTATGCGGGTATATCATGTTACTGTTAGTGTGGACAAGGATGCTTGACAATGCAACTATGATTCTTGGACCTTTCTGCAGACGGGTGTGTTGTCTGGCAGTTGAGAGCCTGGTTGTTCCTGATCAGCGGACCTGTATTTTTGTGTTTCAATGTGACTGCATGAAAGGATGCCAGTATTGGTCTGCAAGTTTGGTGGGCAGTAGATTCATTGGGGATTGATTTGAGGAGACACTTGTATTATGGCTGGGGCACTTGACATTTGATAAATGTATCCTCTCAATGATGCGTTCTGTCTGGTCATTGGCTGTAAAACAGCTTTTCTGAGAAATATTGTTGTGGTGCCAGTTAATGATTTGGATTAAATGTTTCTATATACAGTCGTGAAGCAATTGCCAGGATAAAATGGTACTCTTGCAGTGCATGGATCATTGTGGCTGTCCTCCGATGTTGGAGGAAAAACAAGCTTCTTGGACACCTTTTTGACGTGGTAAAGGTGTTACCCCATGGTTTGAATACGTTTTGTCTCATTGCTGCAAAATGGGTTGGGAATTTTGGCCTGTAATATTTTCGTACATGGTGGTTTGAATCTTGGCAGCTTCCATTATTTTGATGTGTTCTCCAGTATACTTTTGTTCAGTCATAGGATTGAATTACTGGTGTTGAGTAGGTCAGGATTGTATCTCCAGCACTTGTTGTCAGCAGATAAACTCACTGGTTGGGTGTCAGTCTAAGCTGTGGGAGTTGATGTGTGATATACATAGATGTTTGCTTTGAGGGTGTGGTCAAGCGCTGCAGTTTTACCTCTGTACTGTGTCAGTTTTCATTGTGCAGGGTCCCTCTGAGGGTTGATGGAAGTGTTGGCAACAAGACACTCAATCAGGTAACAACATTATGAGTGGTCTCTTGGATAAGGGAGCTGTCTAAATTGTGATCTTGTTGTCTCCAGCCATGGGAATTGTCATTGAAAAGCTGAAAATGCAATCAGAGGAACATATTTAATGTCTACTAAAGAAATATTAATATACTTATACATTGTATCGCATTTCAGTTTATGTTAAACATGAAATATGATGTGGTTTCAGAACTATTCATGTTTTTATTCCAATATGACTTTGCAAATATTAATTTAAACACTGGTTTCGACTTGAGTAGTCTAAAACAATTGCACAACAATGGTACTGTATTATACAGTAATGTCAGTAAATAGTTTTCAACAGATGTATGAAATATACAGTTATAGATTTTAACATGATGTTTATTAATACCCTAAATTATTTTGAAATGATACTACCTTAATCTAAATATTTGTACCTTTTGAAACCTGCTTAGAAGTAAGTATTATTGAATTACAATAAGATGAGTAAAGAATATATGTATATATTTTAGCTGATTAGATTATCTTAATATATTATTCAATTATCTTTATTTAAAACTAAGAGGATAAGAGAAACTGATCCAAATATTATTTGTGAGGGTAGAAAGTTTGTTTGGTTAGATTCACTAACCAAACTAAGAGGTATATTACCTCATAGCAATAGGGAATGGTTTTTAAGGTTAAGAATTACAAGTTTGGAAGTTCTTTGTTTTTTTTTTTTTATTCTATCACTTTGGTGTCACTCAGAAACATGCAAAAATCATACAAGAAAAACTTTTGAATTCTGTATCCAAGATGGAACTAAGAATAAACAATATTTACATAAACTTACACATAAAACAAACTCAAAACTAGGAAATGAAATGTTTATCCATAAATGTTAATGGTCTAAATAATAGTAATAAAAGGAGAAGCCTATTCAAGTACATAAACTTACATAAACCACAAATAGTCTTTTTACAAGAGACACACCTATTAGATAGAGATATAAACAACTTAAATATTAATAATTACACAGTACTAATAAACTCTCAATACAAAACAAAAAGAGGAGTAGCTATACTACTGCAACTCAACTATAACACCTAAAATAATTACTACTCATCAAGATACATCAGGTATGTTTTGTCTAGTTTCAATAGAGTTAAATAAGAGAATCTATACGTTAGTAAATCTATATTGGATCCCAGGACTAGGATTAAAAACAGTTAAACAGCATTTTGAAGAGATAATTCATTTAACTAAGGGTAGCCTGATATTGGCAGGAGACTTCAACTGTATAATGAATGAAAAAGATACAGATTCTAAATCCAAAAGAAGAAAACAACCCATCTCTAAAGCACTATCAAAATTTATAGATACATTGTATTTAAAAGATATAAATGAATTTGCAGAACCAGACTCACTAATCTTCACATTTTATTCTCATAGATATAAAACTAACTCTAGAATTGATAGAATATATGTTGCCAATGACCTAATAACAAAAATTGACAAAGTCAAAATCATAAATTGTCCTTTATCTGATCATAATGCCATAGTCTTTGAGATAGAGCTTACACCATTTTATTCAAATCCCATTACTAGGATACCTTCCTATATCACAAAATTGAGAGATTTCAAAGAATTTTATGAAGAAACAATCAAAAACTTTCTAGAAATAAATTACACAGAAGATATTTCAGAAATATATGTCTGGGATTCATTAAAAGCAGTTACATATGGGAAGATATTATCCTGGTACATAAATAAAAGGAAGTTATGGAATAAAGATATGCTAGACTTACAAAACAAAGCAGATAAATTGAAACTGGAAATACAAAAGGGTAATGCTACTCAAGTTCAAGAACTTACACAAATCAATAAGAAGTATACAGAATTGCTACACCATAAGATTATGATTAACTTAGAAAAGATAAAAATAAACTCATACTCTACTAATTCAGCACACCTGAGATACTTAACTAATAGAACAAAAAAAATAATTAAATCTAAGCAAATAAAAAAAATATGTATTCCCAATACTAACAAAAGAGTTACGGAACTAAATGATATTTTAGAAGCATTCAGACTCCAATTTAACATTGATAATTCCATAAATACTCAAGATACACCTACTAAGGATATAAAAAAATACTTAGAAAACAATATTCATATTAAATTAACACAAGAACAAATAGACATTATAAACAAACCAATCAATATGACAGAATTAAAATCACAAATTAAAAGCTCAAGACAAATAAAGCACCTGGCCCAGACAATATGCTACCAGAAATGTATAAATTAATACCCAATCAAGCCATATCTTTATTATTAAAAGTATATGATATAGCCAATAAAGATTTGAATATACCACCCTCTTGGAAATATTCATTGATATCCCCAATTATCAAACCAGATAAAGATGAGAAACAGTGTTCCTCATATAGGCCAATATCATTACTCAATATAGACTACAAGATGTTTATGGCTATATACGCAGATAGGATCAAACACTTTCTTCCTTTCTTAATTCACAAAGATCAAACAGGTTTTATTAAAGGAAGAAATACTTCAGATAATATTAAAAGAATACTAACATTAATAGATTATAGCAAACATAAAGTCCTAAATTTAAATGTAATCTCATTAGATATTAA
Organism: Protopterus annectens; assembly: GCF_019279795.1. Lineage (NCBI taxonomy): Eukaryota > Metazoa > Chordata > Ceratodontiformes > Protopteridae > Protopterus > Protopterus annectens. The sequence goes on along the minus strand of NC_056744.1, from coordinate 212,132,866 downwards.
TAAAGCTTTTGATTCAAGTTAATTGGAACTTTCTTTCACTAGTTTTAAAAGAATATAACTTTCCTTCTAATTTTAATAATCTTATCCAAATACTATATGAAAAATCTACTGCATATGTTAAACTAGGATCATATAGATCAGGCCCTATAACAATAAAAAAGGGAACTAAACAAGGTTGCCCTTTATCACCATTGTTATTTGCATTACTCATAGAACCCTTTGCAAATCAAATCAGATCAAACAATAACATAAAGGGCATTTGTATTAATAAAATGTTAAACCTTAAAATCCAACTCTTTGCTGATGACATACTATTAACTCTCTCAGATGCAAATGAGTCTTTGAATGCTCTATTTAACTCCATGAATAAATTTCAAAATATTTCAGGCTTAAAATTTAATGAAAATAAAACTAAAATTATGCCCTGTAATTGTAAAAAAAAAAATAATATAAACAAAAGATTTTCCAAATAAATAGTAACAGAAAGTAAATTATTATATCTGGGAATAAATCTACTCAATGAATTAACAGATTCTCTAATATTTAACTATAATAAAATACTAGACAAAATAGAACAAACAATTGGTTACTGGAATAAATATATCTTTTCAACAGCAGACAGATTATATCTTATTAAAATAATCATATTTCCCAAAATATTATACTTAATACAAAATTTTCATTGCCACCTCCCAAATATATTATTCAAAGATACAATAAACTAATTTTAAATTTTCTATGGTTTCCAAATAAACCCTATAGCCTTAAATAAACATTTGCCAGATTGGGAAGATGGTGGAATTAATTTACGGATATTGATTTATATATTACCTCATCTGTTATTAAAAACATAACACTATGGTTAAATAATTCATACACACCTATATGGAAACAAGCCCATGAGCAGATATACATAGAAATCAATTATAATCACATACAAGACAACTTAACAGTAATACCATCACCCCTTATATGGATGTTAAAAGATTATTTTTAGGAAAAGGAATAATATTAATAAATTGCCATCAAACTATGTAAGTTCTACACTTTCAGTGTTCAGAACATATATAAACAAAATACCAAATATTAATTCTTGGATTTTTCTTATTTTCCCTATAGCTTTTACACCAAATATTCTAGATACATTCCAAATATCTAAAATAAATATACTTAAAGAAGAAACATTACTCTTTTGGCATCAACTTATAGAGAAAGGAAAATTCTAACAAAGGAACAGATAATTTATAATTATAATATAAATAAAGACAATTGGCTGTTTTACAAAATCTAAGGCATTTTCTTATAAATAAAATAGAACAAATGCAACCTTCAGTTAGACATGAAGCTCCAAAACTCATTGAATACCTTATTCTTATCACAAAACAGCCTTATCAGGGTACAGGTTATTTGTCTAATATCTATAAAATTGTTAAAAAAACAAAAAACTATAATGAAAAATCATACTGGGATTATTATACTTTAATGAACAACCATCCTCAAGTTGAAGAAGAAAAAAGTAATATTCTAAAATCTTCCAAATTTTCTACATTATCAAAATACTGGCAATTATTCACTTGGAGATATCTACACAGAAGTTTCTATACACCACATAGGTTAGGCAAAATGTATTCTATTGAAGATCAATGTTGGAGATGCCATATCAAGATAAAAGCAGATTGGCAGCATGTTTTTTATGAATGTATATGTCTCAATATGTACTGGAAATCCATTAATTATTTTTTTCAGACTGTTTATAATGATAATTTTCAATTAACAAAGTCTTTAATTTTATTCAACTCTCCTATTCCAAACTGTGTACCAAAAAAAGAATCTAAAATCCTATGGTCACTATTGGCAATTTCACGTAAAATCATAACTATACACTGGAAAATGAGGCTTCCCACGTTCAAGGAATTTGAGACTTTAACAACAACAGTTGCTCACATGGAAATATTAACAGTGAAGAACAGAACTAAAAGATCTACTTCTTACTATTACTCTTGGATGAAAGTACTGGAAATACTTGAAAATATCGAAGAAGATATATCATCTTATGTTTCTAACTCTATATAATATAGAATTTCAATGTTATTTGCATAGACACCAATGTAAATAGTTATATAATGGTTTGAAGTTAGTAATGTTTTAGAATTGTAAATATGTTATTTATCTTTATTTCATGTAATGTTTAAGACATCTTATTTGAAATAATAAAAAAAATATTTAGTGAAAAAAAGAAATGTACCTAGAATTAGGTGATGCCAATACTACCCAAAGAACTATACCTAGCATTATGTGATCCCAGTGCTATGCCAAGAACTGTATCTAGCATTAGGTAATTCCAGTACTACGCCATTAGCATTAGGTTATCCTACTGCTATGTCAAGAACTGTACCTAGCATTACAATATCCCATAGCTACACCAAGAACTGTAACTAGCATTAGGTTATCCCAGTGCTACACCAAGAACCGTACCTAGCATTACGTGATCCCAGTGCTACTCCAAGAACTGTACCTATCATTAGGTGATCCCAGTGCTATGCCAAGAACTGCACCTAGCATTAGATGATCCCAGTGCTACCCCAAGAACTGTACCTAGCCTTTGGTGATCCCAGTGCTAAGCCAAGAACAGTACCTAGCATTAGATGGTTCAACTGCTATACCAAGAACTGAACCCAGCGTTAGGTGATCCAGTGATACCTCAGGAACTGTACCTAGCATTAGGTGATCCCAGTGCTACACCAATAACTGTACCTAGCATTAGGCAATCCCAGTGCTAAGCCAAAAACTGTACC